>NC_044920.1:3565250-3657940 GCF_003576645.1 Ipomoea triloba | reverse complement strand
ATATATATATATATATATATATATATATATATATATATATATATATATATATATATAACTCTTATGCAAAACTCTCACCCTCAACTCCCAACAAATATCTATTAAAGTTGCTCTTACATAATAAGTACAATAGTATTCTAAAATTATTATAAATTAATTACTTATAAATTAAATTGATGAAATATGTTGTTTAGCATTTCATATAAGATTAGATATAAGTTTTATAAGGTCATTGTTTAAAAATATATATATAAAAAATTGATAAGGTCATCAATCATTTGGTGGCTATGTATATAGGCGTAATAAAGGGAAGATTCATTTTCACATTCCAATTACGGGGCACGTGGGAAGCTTCATTTCATAGTCTTTTTTAGGGACAGTACGTGGGACCCAAATCAAACAGCTAATGCCAGATACGTCAGTCAGATACATGGCATGATTTCTATTCCGATAGTCGTCTCTAAAATTTCCACTTATCATTAATTCATTATCCTAAAATTTTGGTGAGGAGAGATAAATTACGGAGCTAGAGCCTAGATGCGACTTAATTGTTTATAAAATGAAATTAATTAATTCAAGTTACCCAAATTAACTAAATTCAATTAATTAAAAAAAAGAGCAAACGCCTAAAATGATCCATCAACTATGTCATAATTCACAAATTAGTCATCAACTATCAATTTTATTAATTAAGTTCTCAACTATTCAATTCTTACCCAATAATTCATAAATTAATCGTTCGTTGGGAACCTTATTGAGTAAGAATTGTATAGTTGAAAATTTTATTGAGTAAGAATTAAATAGTTGAGGACCTTATTGAGTAAAGATTGAATAATTAAGGACTTAATTTGCTAAACTTGATAGTCGATGACCAATTTGTAAATTTCGCTATAGTTGAGGTCTCGATGGACCATTTTGGGTATTAACTCTTAAAGAAATAAACGGATATAAAGACAAGGTATACAGCTTAACGGATACAAGGTGTCTTAATATTGGAAAAATTGACTGAAATGGTCAAAAAATAAATGAATTGAAAGAAAATAAACAACTTTTAAAGAACAACATGTGTTTGTCGTATTTATATAGAGAAATGCAAGTATTCTCGTATTTCATGTGAAAAAAAAATGAATTTCGTAAATTTGACAAATTCGTTTGGGACTTGCATTATTTTTACCAAAAAAGCAAGTCCCAAACAAGGTTTTCCTAATTAAATTTGTCAAAGTTTTAAAAGTTGCTTATTTTCCTCCATTATATTTATATTTTTTGACCATTTCGGTCAATTTCCCCTTAATATTCATCAATTGATGAGAGCACAAAGAGTGTTATAAGAAGACTAGTTGTGTTCTAAACATGACAACTAGATCGCTTTTATACATAGCTCTCGGGCAACCACCCATGTAATTCATCGGGTGCTGCCCATTTTAGGATGGGCGGTTACAACCCTGCTTAACCGCATTACATGGCCCGCCTCGACTAATCCATTGGGAGCCGACCCAACCTCGTGGGAGTCGACCTGACCTCTTGGCAACCAACTCTGTGGGGACCGACCACTTAACTCGATCTCATAACCTCGAGTCAAACCACTTTGGCCACCCCTGCCGATCTCGAGGTCGACCGCGTCCACCTCGGTCTAACCTCGTGGTCGACCTTGTCCACCTTGAGCTAACCTTGTCGTAGTCATTGTCCAAGTCGATGCGCTTTCTCCCGGGTTGGTCCACTTTGACCCGAGTCGAGTTAATCCATAGCTTGTGTCCATTTTTAATATATTTGTCATCAGTCCCCTACTCTCCGAGTTGTGAGTTATCGTCAATGAGAGAGAGTAGTTTCCAGAGTCATAACCCATGCCATGCCAACCCCTCCTCTTGCCATTCCTGGCCAACCACGGAGGCCACAACTGCTTGCACTATCGAATCACATCCCATCCTCGTCGTGTCTAGCTACTTGAGTTTTTCATTGGCAAGACTCCTCAGTTTGGAGCCCGAGTTTGCTTGGAGTCTAGCTAGCTTTAAACTCTTCCCCTATAAAGACCTAGGGAGCCTAAGCTTTGCCGAGGAGGTCAACGAGATGCGGATGCATAGCGTTGCCGACCTCCCCCATGTTTCTCCACTTGTGTTGATGATTGTTTTCTCGCATTGATGATGGTTTCATGATATTCCTTAACGATGCTTGGTTTTGACTCCGCCCCCACTAGAGCACATTCACATCAATGAAGACAAAGTCGACCTCACCTGAGTTGAAGAACACACCGAGTCGTCGTGGCCGACCTCTCCTTGGAGGCGTAGACTAAATTACTCCATGTGTTTCCCTTTTATTGGTTCTTTGTTGATGTATTTTTGTTGCACTTAGACATTATTTACTTCTTTTGTGATTAATCGTTATTATGTTTATCTCTCTTGCATTCGCCTTTCTCGTTTTTGCTAGTACTTGTCTTGTTCATATTGTGGTTGACTTGAGTATCCCATGGCCACTACTAAAGTCTTCATTGGGCTTAGCTCACTGAATCCTTAGGTGGTGCTCTTTTTGGTAGTAAATAGAAGGTGGCCCATTTGCTAAGCTCTCGACTTTCCTCCCTAACAGACCTCAGGGTCGACCTCGCTCTTTATTGTGGTTGGCCGTTGTGCTCGGCTCGGCCTCATGCCTCGGGGTTGGGCGTGGTGCTCGGCTTAGCCTTGTGTTTTGTTGAGATCGACCAACCTCTAATGTAGGGGTCTCTTGACTTCGGAATGTCCATGGGTTATGGTTGGAGCCTTTCTCATCCATGAGGTTTGTCTAGGTTGTCTTGAGGGAGGTTGGACCTCTTCTTTCTTCGATGGTTATGTCACAACCTCAACTAAACCCTCTTTATTTATGCTCTACATTTTCATCTTATGTGGGTTTATCTTGCTTCCGTTGTGGTCAAATTGAGTGTTCCCCTAGGTCGACTCTGTGTTATGCTTTCGTTTCCCCTTAGTGACCTACTTGGAGGTCGGTCTTGGGCTCCTAGTGAGGTTGGCCACTACTTGGGTCGAGCCCGTACTTAGCTTGGCCTAAGGCTTCGTCGAGGTCAACTAACCCTAAGTGTGGGGCCTTAGTTGATCTCGGCTTGCGGACGTCATTGTCTCTTTGGCCATAGTCTTTTAACCTTGGAATGCCCCGTTGGTTGAGTTCGGAGCTTCTCTCATTCATGGGGATTGCCTAGTTGATATTGAAGGTGGTCGGACCTCTTTCCCTTTATGTGATTATGTTATGGCTTCGATTAAGGTTTAGAGAGTTGGTCATTTTAATCAAGGTTGAGGTCGAGGCTGGTGATATGTCGGCGGGGGCTGGTTTTCTTTCAAGGATGGAGGGAGATTAATTTAGAAGGTAGAAGGGGTATTGGCAATAAGCATTGCAAGAAGTAGCTTAAACCTGCTAGAGCTAGGTTGAAAATGAACGTGGATGTAGTCGTTGAAGTTGGTAGGGGTTGCATGGGGTTTGACTGGGTACTTTGGGATGCGGATGGTCCATTTGTTACATTGAAGGGGCGTCAATGGAGGGGTATTTTGGTAGCTCATGAGGCTGAAGCGGTAGGTGTCTGGGAAGCCCTTAGCTGGTTAAAGGAGTTGGGGTTGGAGGGGTGGATGTTGAAATGGATGCACAGCAAGTGGTGAGTGCGATTCATGGGTCTACGGGGTGTGGTTCTTTTGGTATCCTTATTGATAATATTAAGGAAATTGCTCAGTCTTTTCGTAATCTAAATTTTTAGTTTGTTTATAGTTTTGTGAATCGAGCTGCTCATGTGTTAAAGCAGTTCGTTCTACGTCAGGCGTTATTGAGTGGCATGTTATCCCTCCTTTTATTGTTTTCGTTTTGTATTATGATAATTTACGGGAATGAAGTTGAGTTCTTTGCTTTCAAAAAATAAAATAAAATAAGTCTATTTCCTAAGAATGCACTTATATATCATGCACCAAATGGGGTACGGTGATGTGTGGGTGGAACATGCTTCACGTACTTAGATCATCTCGGTCAAGCCCATCGCATATAGAGTTTTCTTGGTGGGATTTACTTCTGTTGTATATTGTGCACATCCTCAAGTAATGACTATGAGTTTTTTTTCATCACAAAAGGAAAAAAAAATACACTTATCATTTTTCTAATTAAATGTTTATAAAAGAAACAAAAATATATGTTTCAACAATGACAAAAACTTTGTGTGAGACAGTTTCACAGATTCTTGTTTGAGATGGGTGACTCAATATCAAAATGTAATACTTATACTAAAAAATATATAATAATACGTACTAATCAGGTATAAAGTGTTTTGCTACTAAAAATGTAATACTTTTAAATTTTATTTTGCAAAAATATTACACATTCTCTTATAAATAAAAAATATTTTATTTCTTACTTACTATTATAATTTTCAGTACAAATATTATATTTTCGTATTGAATAAGCCCGTTAGTCAATCGTCAACAATTTGGGGACGATGTGACATCTTCTATATTGCTTCATTACAGCCTCATATTTATTCTATTTTTATTTTTGTTACGTGATGTGACATCTTCTATATTGCTTCTGCTTCATGGCAACCTCATATCTATTCTATTTTTATTTTTGATACGTGATGTGACATCTTATATATTGCTTTATGGCAACCTCATATCTATTCTATATTTATTTTTGTTAATTCCTAAGCATTTCATAGGCCAAAAAACCAGCGTCGTCACTCGTCAACATGCAAACCACGTTTGTTTGGGAATTGTCAAGGGGAAGACACATGCACAAACCTACCTCATCCATGTTTGCTTACAAAAACATTCATTGACTATATAAGTTGAAACATTCTTCAGGTTAATTTTAATTTTAACTTTTTATTGCGTTAGGAAGATCTGGTGCAACAACTTCAACTGGAAAAACACGGATAAGAATTAAATTCAAAACTTCTACATACAAAAAGTTCTTCTAAGCAATACCAAATCCTTGACACTCTCTTAATGAAGATTTATGTGCATGGTTGGTGTTATGCGACATCAATAAATTTTTTTTTTTTCAATTCTCATGAAAAGAAGAGAATTAGTTGTGGAAAAAAATCTATAAATAAGAGGTTTTTTTTTTTGGTCAAAAAAGACATTTTTAAATTTTATTTTGAATACTTTAACTTTGTTATCGTTTTGTCACCAATTATTTTTGTTTTGTCACCGCTTCACACCCTACAGGTTACCACATCATCTTCATCATGCCAATTGCTATTCTCACATTGTTAATGTCATTTATAAATATAAATATTAAAGGGTCAAAACAAATCAAACTTTAACCCCTCTACTATAATATTTTGTTATTACAGAAAAATACTTTTATTATCTTATTTAATTTAATAAACAATTATATAGATTTGTATGTATAACAATAATTAATCTAAACTTTAATATAGTATCTTTGGGTCTTTATCGTGTGGATTTTTAGGGCTTGGCTACATTAGATAATAGATTTGTCAAATGCAAAGGAGTGGATTTTTTTTTAATTTAATTTTTATTGGTTTATTTCTTTACGTCATATACCATTATACCAAGTTGATGTGAACGGACTTAGTCAAACCAATAAAACTATTTAGCTATGTATCAAGGCAAATTATATAATGCATATTGGTCCACCTTGCAGTGCACCCTAACACAAGTTCAATTTTTTTTATATAGATTATAAATTATAAATTTATTTTTAATGTAGTAAAAAATTATTTTTAAATAAATTCATTATATTTAGGTGCATGCTTATCTTTAAGGTATTGCAAATTAAAATGAAAATATAATACACTATATAAAAAAAAAAAGTCTACAGTGTATTCAAAATGAATTGTATCATGTTTCCATCTTATTATGCAAATGGTAGACCATTTATAAGCATTAATGTAAATGGGCAAATCATATCATGGACCAGAGTCCACTTGCATTGTGAACCCTAACGGCATGATTGTTCAAGCTTGCAAAGATTGTGAGGTGTCTATAAATCATACTGCTCGTGATAATAACTATGTTGCTGTCTGGCTGGCAAGGTTGCACCTCGTAGAAATTGTGATTGGATTGAATTTCATGAGCCCGGTAGGATGTTATGGGTCAAATTGATGCTAACAAAGCTAGAATTGCCCTCCTTAGGAGGACTACCTAGCTTGTGTGTGGGCTTTAGGACAAATTATTGTGTAGACTGTAGTCCACGTAGCTATAATGTACATTTTTATTATATTAAAAGTACATTATTTTTGTACTGAAGATACATTATTTGATAATATATATAAAATAATGTACTTTCAATACTTATATAATATACTCTAAAATAATGTACTTTATGTACAAAAATAATGTATTTTTAATATATTAAAAATATACTTTTTATTTATGGTCTATACAGCTGTGTGGACAATGATCCATGCAATAATGATCAGTTGTTTAGGTACCCTTAGTAAATACTAGTAAGTATATCACTATAAATTTCATTGCTTACCTAATCAATGGAAATTACCATAAAAATATTTACCTAATTAATGAAAATTACCATATAGAAACCAATTGGCAAAAATAAGAATCAAGCATAATTAAACTGTTTGTAGGCTGTCAAATAGATGACAAATTGGAGCCTACCCAGTGAAAGTACAATCCCCATCAATTACAGTTACAAACCACCGGAAAAAAACATGAGGGGGAGAGTAGAAAGTCACATAAAAGTTACTTACAGTATCTACTGATGAGCCTGTGCATGTTCTGGTTTGTGGCTGTACTCATAATCCAGATGAACAAATGCCCGCTCGATCTCTTGCAGCAGTTCCAGTTTCTCCTGCAAGGATTCTCCGATGTCATGAGCCTCTTGCAAGGGCATGTCTGCAGGCAAGACTATGTCAACTTCGACAAAGTAGTGAGAGCCGAAGGTGTAAGCCCTGACGGTGTCTATGTGCCGTATGGCCTTGTGGTGATTCCAACACAGGTATGTCAGCTTCTGTAGAAACTCTGGCGTTGCTGATTTGCCAACGAGGGAGTTCACGTTCTCCAGCACTGTCATTGACCATGTTCGGATGGTGTACAAAGCCAGCTGCACCATAACAAACAAAAATTGACAAAAGTATAAATTATAAGCATCATACACTTGATGGAAAAGAGAGTTTGATGCCTCAATTTTTGTTCTTTCTGCTTAATTTATTATTGGAGGGATGGAAAGTAGGTAGTCCAACGTTACTTACAATAATAGCTCCGACAGGATCAATCCAGCCAGTTATGTAGTTTGCAAGTAATGCAGCAACAAGGCCTATGATGTTAGTGACAACATCAAAGAAGTGATCCTGGGCATATGCCTTGACAATTTCATTGGTGAAGGATCGACAATAAAACACCAAAACTAGTTTCACCAGAGTGACAAAAATCATTATGCCAACAACCCATCGCTCCTGTTCTTTGGTGAGGTTGAAATTTGACTCCTGTGAAGTAATATTTGGTGAAATCAAGATGCTTAAGTCATCAAAGCATTTATAGCTAAACAGGAGAAAGTTAACTGATGGTAAAGAATAGATGACAACCCTAAACGGTTAGAGAATAATCACTTACCTCAGATATAAGAGTGCGCACAGATTCCAAAATTATCTGCAGTCCTAAGGTCGCCATCACAGAAGCAAAAACAAGGATTCCCTGCATAGGAGCATGTTGTCATTGCAAAGTTGAATTTAAAATATTAGCAACTAAAAGAGTAAACATAACCCCCCGGAATCATCTCCCTCTGTCTATACAGATATCTCAAATTGGAAAATTTTATGCAGGAATAAGTTTTACCATTTTTAAATAAGACATGTAAAACCAGCTTGAATTAATTTTGTCCGATGCTATATTAGAGATATGCTACATCGGATCAAACATAGAGCATATGAAAGTAGCAAAGGTACTGACCAAAGGCTGCATACGTTTCTTTCCAATTGGATATTGATATGGATTTGGTGTCTGCATGGAGAAAGCCGTAAACCACAAAATAAAACCAGAGAGAAGATCAAGCAGAGAGTCTAATGTGGATGCAATGATGGCCAGTGACCCACTCCGTATAGATGCATAAACCTTAGCAGCAAAGAGAACCATGTTTGCAATATTTGATATCCTTATGGCAGCTGTCTCACTTTTGGCCAACTTTTCCCTTTCTTCCTGTAAAACATCAGGTAATTTCATCCATAGGTTCTCAACCATTCTTAAATTAGAAAAGCCTCCCATAATATATTGTATGAATATGCAAAAGGAAAATACAAAGTGAATCATAGTTTGTGTAGAGAAGACAAATGAGGCTACAGACCTTTGACATTCCTGGCACAAAACCACGATCTGCTAAGGCATCCATTTCATTAAATCCCTCAAGCATTTCTACCTGTTGTTGATAATACTCTGCCACAATATCTTCTTCTCCTACAATCATCAAGGAGACCATTTAAATATGATCAGCATCTTCAAGAATGCAAAATATATATTCTCCTGAATAAATCCCCCCGAAAATAGGCTCTGCATATGTTATAGAACAAGATCCCTAGTTCCAATACAATCTGACACTTACCTATGGTCAGCATGTCCATTAAGAGCATCTAACAAGAAAGAACTGGTGACCAAAGCAATTAAAAATCCAAACTATTTCTTCTTTTATGTTCCAAATACAGAAAAATTTATATTTTGAGTATAGCGCTCTTCACCCCAATACTTTGAATGTTTAAGCACACATGATATAGGCACAAGAACTTCAGAAATGCTCATTTGATGCATTAACAACAAATCAAGCATATTCCATGCTAAAACTAAATTGAGTAGGTCAGATTCCATTACATCTAAAGAGAATAAAGGTCAATCCACATATAAAGCATCTAATTCCTCTCACTGACCCACAAAGTAAAAGAAATTAATGAAAAACTAGCATCTAATATTAACTAATTTAGTAGGAAGCAGCATCTCACATTCTCACAAGGTTCTGACTGATTCAATTCTGTCAAGGCAGCAAGAAAAGGAAAATTTGAGATATCTCTTTTAGATTCTTTGTGAGTTGATTGCATTAAAGATATTTATGCACACTATTTATGGGTTACAGTTGTGTTGGCTAAAACTTGAGGAAAAAATCTAGCAGAATCCATAACAAAATCTGGTAATACATCATTTGCTAAGTCAAAAGAAGAAGACAATACCTTGTCATCTATTAATTAGTTCCTGCATTTTGACCTTGCATTAAATTCATTTTAAGAAGCATTTCCTCCCTAAACCCAATTCTAGAAAAGTACACAACTAAGAAAATTTTGTTAGTTTCAAATTTGTGAAGTATGCCTACAGGCCAGTAGCCCACTATTAGTCAACACCTCATAGCCATAACGCTATGAGATTGCAATAGTTTGCGTCCATAAACAAGTGAAAAACCCCCTGAAAGCATCTTAGCAAAGATAGAGCAGATTCCCCTCACAAATTGTTTATTCTTACACTAAATTATGAATCTCTTTCTTTCATTGAATATTGATGCTGAGGAGAATAGCAGAGCTCTAAAACCACTCAATTTCCACTAATAGACAACACACCACCGACCAGAATCCACCGAAGACTTGTTCAAGCTTAAACCGGAATTTGATATTTACATTACTAAAAAGGAAATAGATATAATAATAACTTTGTTTGGTCCCTGGAATAATTTTAATGCTAGTAATCATTCAAATCAACATCAAGCATTTAAAACAAAAAAATCAATACAGCGAATGAAGAAGCAGGTGACGGTTACGGAAAGTACTTAAAACCCCAAGGCAGTCATGGAGGCCACGAGGAGGCTTCTCCTTGTGCTCCGGCGACAACTCGAACCCGTCGAAGTTCAACCTCCAGGAGCAGTCAGTTTTGCTCGTCTCCGCCGCCAGCAGGAGGTGCTCCTCGGAGCCACCGCGATCGACGTCGAGGTTAACCGTCTCCACCATTTTCGGATTGCTGCGCCGCAACAGTACGATCGAAACCCTACTCCTCCAGAAGCCTTCGCGGCGTTCGCGAATCGCGGAGTGCTGGTTGGCTCTGTGGCCTACTGCGCGCGCGAGAGAGAGAGAGAGAGAGGGGAGAGGAGAGAGCGGAGAGGGAGAGAGAGAAGGTAAATTTATGGGAAGTCGAAGGGCATTATGGGGAATGTGAATCCCGTGAAGGGTGTTTGCCCGGGCTCCCTTGTGGCGTGGCTTTTGCGAACAAAGTGGTGAGTGGGACCCCCCTGAACTGATTTCTTAGGAAAGATAAACGAAAACTAATTTTATCAACCAGGCGTTAAACTACACGCGCTCTCTCATTGCTTCTAAATTCCCTTTGTGGCTTCTGATGTAAACGCGTGTCCTGTGGTCCAACGTGCACAGGTGGACGGTGGAGATGGGAGCTACAGTTGCGAAGTTTTTTTTTTTTTTTTTTTTTCTCTTTTTTTTTGCAACATAGTTGGCTAGTTGCGAAGTTTAAAAACGACAAGTTGTTGGGATTGAAGGAATGGGAAAGAAAGCTGAACGGAGCGACCACAGGATTTATTGGATACACACAAATATATATTGTTGTATTATTTTCATGGATTTCTTATTAAAATTTCATGTTGTATTAAACAAAACTTTATAATGGATTATGTATTAGATAAAAATATTTAAATTATTTTTTTATATTAATTTGGAAGGGGGAAACCCAAGTAACTGATGTTCAAATCTTTTAGACATCCCGTATATTGCGCCAAAATGGGAAACTACTGGACGAATCATCATCATCTAATAAACCTAACATCTCATCCGGGGGAATTGGGAGGCTATGCATGCCTCTAGAGAACCTAGTTGCCAACTTGGCGAGAAAGTCAGTTGATTGATTATATTCGTGTACAATTGTATTGAGCTGCCAAACTTCGAAGCTGTGAAGCTCTCTTTTACAAGTTCCAAGGATGTTGTGAGTCACGACGTTGGTGTTGCATTGCAGCGGATGTAATCAGCTATCTCACTTGCATCGCATTCGAATATCACTTTTTGGAATCTCATATGAGCAACGAGCTGGATACCTTTTAAGAGTGCTCAAGCCTTAGCTTCTAAAGGCAAACACCTTCCAATGTTATATATGAAACCTTATTTTCAGTTACCACCAAAATCACGAATAAGGCCTCCACCACCAGCTCTGGTTGAGTTTTCACTAATTGAACCATTTGTATTAATATTTACGGATCCTTCCTGAGGTTTAGCCTAACTTATTTGTCTCCAATCCTGTGTTTTTTCTGATTTGTGTATGTCATTGGCTCGAGAGAAGGCTTTATGAATTTTCATGGCTTGGGATTTTATCCAATTTATCTTGAACTGGAGGAATTTCATCGTATTATTGAAGATTGCTTCGTTCTACCATTTCCATATCCACCATGTTGTTAAGGCGAAGATTGAACTGTCGCTGGAAGGTTTTCTTCCCTTTTCTCTCTTTGAAATCCCTTCCTCTAACCATATGGTGAAAGGTGGTTGATTGGTCCTAACCTGTGTTGAAGGGAATACAATCTCACAGATCTCCCTTGCTGCTGGACAGTTATGTAGAACATGTTTTGTATCTTTCACAGCATTAGAGCAGAGCTAGCATATATCACAGTTGGCCAATCTACACTTGAACCTATTATAGTTGGTCATGATTCTGCCTTGGAACACCAACCAAAGGAAGGTTCGAATGCGATTTGGCACTTTGAGCTTCCATACGTTGTTCCACTTTGCAGCTGCTACTATTTCTAATTCCCCTGTGGCAATGTTATATGCTAAACTAACAGAAAACCTTCCAAAAATTTCTTTCGACCATCCAATGGTATCATTCATTGTAGGGTCATCAAGTATTATAACAGAAGCTAATTTAGTAAGAACCTGTTCCAACAATAGATGGCTCAAGCAATCCCACAACCAACCATTCTCTGGAGACCAATAACTAGCTACGGTTTTGTTGATTACTGTAGGGGAAATCTAGCTAGGCGTGAGTACTTTGAGAGGTCTATTCTCAAGCCAAGTGTCTTGCTAAAATAGTGTGTCTTTCCCATTTCTCACATGTTTCTTTGTGCCACTCTTGAGTATGGGGATGGACTTAATGATTCCCTTCCAGGCATTAGACATGTTAGATTTAGATTTCCAGGAAGATAAGTCCAGGGGATCAGTAGCATATTTGTGCTTAAACATCTGAATCCATAGGCTGTCTTCGTTGTTCATCAGCCTCCACCCCAATTTAGCTAAAAACGCAAAGTTCATTGGTTCTAGTTTGCGGATGCCAAAGCCTCCATGAGCTTTAGATCTCGTTATGGTGTCCCGTTTAACAACATGGTGTTAGACATGTATGCCCTAGGAGCCAACATTTATTGTTTTGGGCATTAATTTCTTATTAAATAAATATAATAAATAAATAATTTATTTATTTTATTAAGGCTTAGTTAATATTTGATATTATTCCATATAATCTTCTTAATTCTTCATTCTTAAGTGTTAAGAATATGAGTGCCGAAGAATTAATAAATGAAGTATTGTAAAAATGGACATGAGTCTCATGCCATTCTGTATGAGATACAGAGAGTGGACATGTGGATGATTGTTAGATAACAAGTCATTGAACATTGACTGACTACAACGTACCGCATGGTGTTTACCTACGTGTCATCGGTATGTTGTATGTTACAAGTGTGCAATAATCCTTTGACTTGAGCCGACACAGTTGTCTCGTACATATGGTGGACTAGTTTTTGCCAGTATACATCTTTTGTTCCTTATGGGACTATAAGTGTACTTGGTGGCATAGTTCAGTGTTGTACGGTGACATGTGTGCGTTCAATAGAGGATCCATCGCCTTGAGGTAACAAGGATGTTCCAGTCTATTCAATAATCATATAACGAGAATCTCTGGCCATAGTATAATGAAGTTGGACTTCAGGTTAAGAATATTGAATAGACATATTGACCGAGTTTATGGGTTTGACCAAGTTTGACCATGACCTTTACCTGGTTCGGAACAAGTGTTGTGTGGAAGCAATGATGCATGATATTTGTAACGGAAATGTTCATTATAATATATTAAAATATATTCATTGTTAACTAGGTAGTCATGACATACTGCTAGGTGTCACTCATGACTTACGAGTTATTTAATAATGAGTTATTAAATATTACTCGTTGCTAGTTTGACTATGAACCTAGAAAGTCACACCTTAATGGTTCGTGGTAATGCTGAGAACTTTAAAAGAAATTGATAAAGAGTTATCGATATTGAATTAATACATTAATAATTGATTAATGGATTAATTCAATATTGGGTAGTTTTGGGCTTTTAAAGGCTAGCACATTTAGGCCCAAACCAGGCTATATATATATAGTCTTACCCAATTTCTTAAAAGAGAGAGAAGCAATATAGAGATTAGTCTGAAAAGAGTTTCATGTAGAAATCTCTAGGAGTTCTCGCGTGCCTGACCGGTGGACAGACTAGAGGCCGGACGATTGGACGGTTTTGATTCTGCCAAAGCACGCTTCAAGGGTAAACCTTTCTAACTTCCTCTTTAAACATAGAATCATGAAAAAGTGATTTGATGCTTCCGCTGCGCCTGTATGTTTTTTTCCAATAGTGGCATCAAGAGCCTGGCTTTTTCTAATGATTTTATGTTTTGATTAATTTGTGGCTTTTGATTTTTATCTTAAAAAAAAACTTGGGTTAATTTAATCATATAATAATTTGATTATTATATGATTTTATAATATATATGAGATATATATTAAATTTAAAAAAAAATTGTTTTTATAATATATATGAGATATATATTAGATTTATTAAACACACAGAAAAAAATATTAGATTTTTTTTTCTTCATCTTTGTTTCACTGTTTACGTACGTAAACAATATAATAATAATAAAATAAAAGGGAAAATTGTTTTTTTTAACGTAAAAGTTACGTAATTTTATTATTATTTTTATTATATAATAATATATAAGATATTATTATAATAATAAAAGAAAACAAAGCAATTTGTGTTTTCCATGATCTTTGGCGTTTCTTCATTAATGATCTGCAAATGCGTTTTTCCGATGGCCGACGATTTCGTGTGGCAGTTCGATCGGAGGAGAACGGTTGGCGGTCTAACGGTGTTGACGTCGTAGATTTGGCAAGGAAAAATATTACCAAATATTATTTGATAATTAAGGTGTATTATATTTTGAAAATATAATATATGATAATTAGAATTTTTGTTACCAAGTAAAATATAAGATATTTTTGGTGAGATTAATTGTTATCATATTTTGAAAATTATAATATATGATAATTAGAATTTGATTACCAAATAAAATATTAGATATTTTAGGTGGTATTAATTGTTATCATATTTTGAAAATATTCTATTGATAATTGAAAATTAATGACTACTAATTAAATATGAGATATTTTTGTAGTATTAATTATTATCATAATGATTATTTTCTATAAGTGAAAAATTAATATTTTTGGAAGATTAGATGATAATATATTGTTATTACCATTATTTGAAATTTGAAATATGATTTTTATGGTATTAATAATTATATTATTACTAGTATTTTGTACGAGCGATGCGCGAAAACTTATGCTCAATATTAAAATATTAATAAATACAAATAATTAAAATGTATAATTCAAATAATATATGTACAAATAATATATGTATTTTATACACACATATATGATTTACCATTCATATAAATTTAATTAAAATATAATCAACCATTAAATTAATTATATAATAATTTTAATAAAATGACAATTAAAGAATAGGAAAATGATATGATAGATATAGGTGTATGGTAATAATGATGGAGTTAAAAGTAACGGTGTTATAACGGTGTAAGAGTAAGTTTATATAACAAGAATGTAGTAGGGATAATTTTGTCTAATAACATTGAAGTGTACAACATTTAAAGTAAAATGTACACATTTATTAGCATCCAAAAAGAGGGACACAAATCAAGGATATAACATTGATTGAGACTTATTATGTTTTTAGATAATCTTGAAATATTTATTTTTCTCCATAAATAGTGATTCTTTATGTGATAATTGAATTCTATTTAGGTAAGTTTCCATGATTATAATATTTTAGATTAAAGTGTTTAATTTAAAATAATATTATAATAGTAATTAATTGATTACATACAAATTAGATTTTGGTATGAAATTAATTAATTAATGGAAAGTTTTGATTTGTTATATGGAAATTGGTTTCCATATAAAGTTTTATTTAGTTTGACCCAAGTTTTTATGGTATAATTGGATTATATCTTATAAAGCCACAAATTAATGCATTATTTGTTTTATGCTATGTATGGTTTGCTTAGCATGTCGGTTTGGTCATGGACTTAGGACCCGTTGAATGAATGTGATTTATTTTGAGTTTTGCACCGTTTTTGGTGATTAATTAAAATTGGGGTCTGCGTGCCTCTCATCTATTATTGTAATGTAAATCCCTTCCCGAAATATGTATCTCTTTTCTGGTAGATAGGAAATGTATGTACAAGGATCCCGAAGACTTCAAGAGTTGAAGACCCGAGGACTTCAAGAGTTGAAGACTTGAATATGTATGATGGAAGCTTACATGTAATAGATAGGATTTTAATTTTTCACTATTCACTGTGCACGGTCAAAATTAGCTGGCTCAATTTTGACCATTCAGAAGTCCATGACCGATATCGAGTTTACTTTTCATGCCTTTATATATGTGATATATGTGAAAATGTTGCATGAGTAAAGTGAAACTTAATAATTCTTTGTGAAAATGTTGCATGAGTAAAGTGAAACTTAATAATTCTTAAAATCTTCCCTTTATTAAAATATTAAGTTGTAAACGGTTAGGCCTCAAGAGTTGAGATTAAATATTAAGTTGTAAACGGTTAGGCCTCAAGAGTTGAGATTACCTAATCGTGGCTCTCCGGTTAGGCCTCAAGAGTTGAGATTACCTAATCGTGGCTCTCCTCCATCGTAAGAAATCAAATATTTTTCTTAGCACGGTGTCGGCTATGCCAACATAGGGGCAACA
This sequence comes from Ipomoea triloba, assembly GCF_003576645.1. NCBI lineage: Eukaryota > Viridiplantae > Streptophyta > Magnoliopsida > Solanales > Convolvulaceae > Ipomoea > Ipomoea triloba. Next base: position 3,641,939 of record NC_044920.1, on the reverse strand, counting down.
TGTTATTTTAAAATATTTTGTTTTTCTTATTTTAAACATGTGATGTGGTAGCACTTAGAAACTTTGCTTTTCAAGAAACCACTAAAGGTGAGAAAAGTCAATGTTCAACTCCACTTGTTACCAGGATGGTGGGTTTGACTTAACTGAGTCCATTGGGCTAAGATGGCCCTTAAGGTGAGGTTCAATGGGCCATGGAGCCCAAGTTTAATAAAATCGAATCATGCATGAGATGTATTGGCAAGAGTTGGCCATTTACAAATTTTCAAATTCCAAGATGCCCCTTAAGGTGAGGAATGAGATAAATTTGTAAGACCTTGATTACCCATTAGAAATCTTCCAACGGGATTTCCGTTTCTTGCAATTGGGAAGTGCAGGATTCGAAAAATTTAGTGGGAGGTACTATTTGATTATATAAATCGAAAATCAAATAGTTTAATAAAGAATCGTGTCTAATAATTAATGTTATTTTCTGCAGTTATTTTGAAATGGCTTTAAATCCTTTGTCCAAAATACTCGAAGAAAACAAACATACTGGACCAAATTTCACTGATTGGCTCCGAAATTTGAGAATCGTTCTCAATTTAGAAAAGATCGGTTATGTTTTGGACCAAGATCCTCCATTGATTGGTATCATACCAGATGATGTTGATGTTGATCAGCTTGCTACTCATAATGTTGAGGTTGCAGCATTTGATAAGCGGAAGGACGATGATCTGAGGGCTAAGAGTTATATCCTTGCCTCTATGACCAATGAGTTACAACGTCAGCATGAAAAGATGTCTGACGCAAAATCTATGGTCAATCACCTACAAGAGTTGTACGGTGAGCACAGTAGGATTGCACGTTATGAGGTTACTAAGGCCTTATTTCGAGCAAAACTACAAGAAGGAGGAAATGTAGGAGATCATGTCCTAAATATGATTGACTTGTTGGAGAGATTGGAAGAATTAAATATCTTCCTTGACTCTGAGCTTGAAGTAGACTTAATTATACAGTCTCTTCCGGATTCTTTTGGGCCTTTCATAATGAATTTCCACATGAACAAGCTTCATTGTTCCAAATCTGATCTGCACAATATGTTGTGCACTGCTCATGCTACAATGAAGGGTATAAATACTGATACTGTTCTTTTGGCCTCTTCCAAGTCGAAGAAGAAGAGAAAGAACAAGAAGGCTTCTGAAGTGAAACCAACTGGGGTCGTGACCAAAACTAAAGGGAAGGTTGTAAGTAAAGGAAAGTGTTTCCATTGCAAAAAAGAAGGGCATTGGNATATTAAGTTGTAAACGGTTAGGCCTCAAGAGTTGAGATTACCTAATCGTGGCTCTCCTCCATCGTAAGAAATCAAATATTTTTCTTAGCACGGTGTCGGCTATGCCAACATAGGGGCAACATGTTATTTTAAAATATTTTGTTTTTCTTATTTTAAACATGTGATGTGGTAGCACTTAGAAACTTTGCTTTTCAAGAAACCACTAAAGGTGAGAAAAGTCAATGTTCAACTCCACTTGTTACCAGGATGGTGGGTTTGACTTAACTGAGTCCATTGGGCTAAGATGGCCCTTAAGGTGAGGTTCAATGGGCCATGGAGCCCAAGTTTAATAAAATCGAATCATGCATGAGATGTATTGGCAAGAGTTGGCCATTTACAAATTTTCAAATTCCAAGATGCCCCTTAAGGTGAGGAATGAGATAAATTTGTAAGACCTTGATTACCCATTAGAAATCTTCCAACGGGATTTCCGTTTCTTGCAATTGGGAAGTGCAGGATTCGAAAAATTTAGTGGGAGGTACTATTTGATTATATAAATCGAAAATCAAATAGTTTAATAAAGAATCGTGTCTAATAATTAATGTTATTTTCTGCAGTTATTTTGAAATGGCTTTAAATCCTTTGTCCAAAATACTCGAAGAAAACAAACATACTGGACCAAATTTCACTGATTGGCTCCGAAATTTGAGAATCGTTCTCAATTTAGAAAAGATCGGTTATGTTTTGGACCAAGATCCTCCATTGATTGGTATCATACCAGATGATGTTGATGTTGATCAGCTTGCTACTCATAATGTTGAGGTTGCAGCATTTGATAAGCGGAAGGACGATGATCTGAGGGCTAAGAGTTATATCCTTGCCTCTATGACCAATGAGTTACAACGTCAGCATGAAAAGATGTCTGACGCAAAATCTATGGTCAATCACCTACAAGAGTTGTACGGTGAGCACAGTAGGATTGCACGTTATGAGGTTACTAAGGCCTTATTTCGAGCAAAACTACAAGAAGGAGGAAATGTAGGAGATCATGTCCTAAATATGATTGACTTGTTGGAGAGATTGGAAGAATTAAATATCTTCCTTGACTCTGAGCTTGAAGTAGACTTAATTATACAGTCTCTTCCGGATTCTTTTGGGCCTTTCATAATGAATTTCCACATGAACAAGCTTCATTGTTCCAAATCTGATCTGCACAATATGTTGTGCACTGCTCATGCTACAATGAAGGGTATAAATACTGATACTGTTCTTTTGGCCTCTTCCAAGTCGAAGAAGAAGAGAAAGAACAAGAAGGCTTCTGAAGTGAAACCAACTGGGGTCGTGACCAAAACTAAAGGGAAGGTTGTAAGTAAAGGAAAGTGTTTCCATTGCAAAAAAGAAGGGCATTGGAAAAGAAATTGCACAGAATACCTAAAGTCTTTGAAGGTCAAGGACTATGACAAACCTTCAGAAGGCATGCTCATTAAAGAGACTAATTTTTAATTGGTCTAAATAACTACTTTTTTGGTAATATACTCAGAAGCAACTTCACATGGTTGTGTATCATTGCAGGATCTGAGAAGAAGTAGAGAGTTGACTGAAGATGAGATTGCTCTAAGGATGAAAAATGAAGCAAGAGTTGCTGCATTAGTTGTTGGAGATTTATCTATTCAGTTTTCATTTAATCATGTTTTTAAAATACTATTTATGTAATTCTAGTATTTAAAGCATTATTTCCATTCTAGTTAAGAATAATTATGAATTTTTCTTTTCGGGATAATGTTTATTGCATTTATTTTAATAATAAATGTGATGGCACTAGAACATTATTAAACAGTATTTATCGCTTAAATATGATTAATGATAGTATAAATGAGCATTTAATACATATTAATGTATTCATGTGATCCATTTGATGAAATGGATTTTAGATCATGGAGTTCTATCTAAGTTTGTGCAATATGAACAAAAGGTTATGCCTCCTCTTTGGAGAAGTGTTAGACATATTTGTTCATTAGACATATTATAGTTGTCTTCATGACATAAAGTGTCTTTGCAATTGGAGATGATGTGTCTAGTGACAATCCTATCATTTACAAAGAGGCGATATCAGATATCGATTTTAGAATGTGGAACATCTGTTTTGATAATGTAGTCAAATTGTTTGACTATACTGTGAAAACATTGATGATCCATGTGTATAAAATGGTCAGTGGGAGTACTATCACATTTCTTGTATTATATGTAGATGACATATTAATAACAAGAAATGACGTAAGAATGATGACTCCGATAAAAGTTTGATTATCTAAAATTTTTTATATGATAGATTTGAGATAAGCAGCCTATATCCTTGGGATTCGAGTCTATAGAGATAGATCGAAAAGATTAATAGGATTATCTCAAAGTATGTACATAAAATATAGAATTTGTTCAATATGTTAGATTCTAAGAAATGTTTTATTACCTTTCAAGCATGAAATCTAGATCTCTAAAGTTTGTGTCTTGACACAACTGAAGAGAGGAATCACATGAGTAAAATACCATAGACTTCAGCTATTGGGTATCTTATATATGTGATATTATGTACAAGTTTTGATGTTTCTCATGTATTGAGTGTCACTTGTAAACATCAATCAAATCTAAGTGAATAACACTGGACATCAGTAAAGTAACTAAAAGTTTAGTCTTAACTGATGGAAAACGAGTATTAAAGAGTAAAGGATACACAAATTTGATTTTCTATCGGATCAAATGATAGAAAGTCTACTTTTTGTAATGGTGGTGCAATTAGTTGGAAGAGTTTCAAACAGGAAATGATTGCATATTGAACCACTGAAGCCGAGTTTGTTGTTGCTATCATCCCCTAAGAGAGTTCGTTGGAAAGGGTGATATAGCAATCCAGATAATAGCATTTAAGGATAACCTAGCAGATCCGTTTTATATACTACTTAATCAAGAGCAGTTAGATCGGCATCTTGAGAAGATGAGGGTTACCGATTGGCTTTAGTGCAAGTGGGAGACTGTTAGACATGTATGCCCTAGGAGCCAACATTTATTGTTTTAGGCATTAATTTCTTATTAAATAAATATAATAAATAAATAATTTATTTATTTAATTAAGGCTTAGTTAATATTTGATATTATTCTATACAATCTTCTTAATTCTTCATTCTTAAGTGTTAAGAATATGTGTGACGAAGAATTAATAAATGAAGTATTGTAAAAATGGACATGAGTCTCATGCCATTCTGTATGAGATACAGAGAGTGGACATGTGGATGATTGTTAGATAACAAGTCATTGAACATTGACTGACTACAACGTACCGCATGGTGTTTACCTACGTGTCATCGGTATGTTGTATGTTACAAGTGTGCAATAATCCTTTGACTTGAGACGACACGGTTGTCTCGTACATATGGTGGACTAGTTTTTGCCAGTTTACATCTTTTGTTCCTTATGGGACTATAAGTGTACTTGGTGGCCTAGTTCAGTGTTGTACGGTGACATGTGTGCGTTCAATAGAGGATCCACCGCCTTGAGGTAACAAGGATGTTCCAGTCTATTCAATAATCATATAACGAGAATCTCTGGCCATAGTATAATGAAGTTGGACTTCAGGTTAAGAATATTGAATAGACATATTGACCGGGTTTATGGGTTTGACCAAGTTTGACCATGACCTTTACCTGGTTCGGAACAAGTGTTGTGTGGAAGCAATGATGCATGATATTTGTAACGGAAATGTTCATTATAATATATTAAAATATATTCATTGTTAACTAGGTAGTCATGACATACTGCTAGGTGTCACTCATTACTTACGAGTTATTTAATAATGAGTTATTAAATATTACTCGTTGCTAGTTTTGACAATGAACCTAGAAAGTCACACCTTAATGGTTCGTGGTAATGCTGAGAACTTTAAAAGAAATTGATAAAGAGTTATCGATATTGAATTAATACATTAATAATTGATTAATGGATTAATTCAATATTGGGTAGTTTTGGGCTTTTAAAGGCTAGCACTTTTGGGCCCAATCCAGGCTATATATATATATATAGCCTTACCCAATTTCTTAAAAGAGAGAGAAGCAATACAGAGATTAGTCTGAAAAGAGTTTCACGTAGAAATCTCTGGGAGTTCTCGCGTGCCCGATCGGTGGACAGACTAGAGGCCAGACGATTGGACGGTTTTGATTCTGCCAAAGCACGCTTCAAAGGTAAACCTTTCGAACTTCCTCTTTAAACATAGAATCATGAAAAAGTGATTTGATTCTTCCGCTGCGCCTGTATGTTTTTCTAACACATGGCACTTTCTTTCCCCATCCTTGCTACCCCAAAGGAAGTCTTTGATTATTTTCTCATAGGATGAAACGACTCCTGAGGGTAGTAGTATTGTTTGCATGGTGAAGTAGGGTATGGCCGATAGCACCGATTGAGATTACCACGAGGAACTACCTTTTCTGGTGAATCCTGGACGTTGATCTTGGCCAATTTGCTAAAGTCTCCTGAAACATTTTCTGATTTATCGACCATGGCCAATTTGCTAGTCTCTGTGTTAGCTTAATTACTTGAAAGATATTATTAGGTCAAAAATCATTTGAATTGAATCTCAAAAGTGTGCATCATGTGTAATAGCTCGCAAGCCATACAGGTGAAGTAAACTACACTAGGAAAATCATGTAGGATATGTTTGACTAATAGGGTGTTGACATAAATCGAACTCATGAACTTCTAATATGAAAATCATGCTCCATCCACTTAACCACTCCTTTCGTGAAAAAAAAAAAAAAAGAAAGAATTTTCTTAAATATTCTCAAAGTGTGTGGTCATATTGAGCGTTATAATTTCGGTATATGTTAGGCTTCAAAGCGATGAAGCGGTTGTCAACTGTGTATGTGATGAATGAAAATAAAGATGAAACGTCAAATTAAGAATAAAAGGTACCAAATTTAATGTGGTATCTCAATATGCATATGATTGTGTATTTAATGTACATTTTAGGAATATTTGTTACTTGCTAAAGTCTATTATTTATAGACAAATCAAGAATTGTCACGTAAATGTGATAGCAATTGGGGGATTCTGATGCGAACATGAGGCAGTGGATGTACAAAAGCAAAGAAGGAAATATTCTGTATTTATTGTAGCTAGGAAAAATCAGATTTTTTTTTTTAAGAATAGAGAAAAAATTCATATTATTCAAAGAAATATTCCTTCATTTCCTTGTGATATCACAAGAAATTCGATTAAAAGCATCCCCATTTTAAGACAAGAGATGCTGTGGGACAAGATCTTCTTGTGATTATCTATTTAGACAATCATAGCTAAATAAAATTAATCCTTTTTTTCTTAAATAATTTTTTTCAATACTAAGGGGTGTTTGGTATACCGCTATTAGTAGGGGTGAGCAAAAAAGCCGAACCGACCGAAAAATCGACGACCGAAAACCGAACCGACCGAATATTTCGGTTTTCGATTCGGTTTCGGTTATTAAGGTCAAAAAAATTCGGTTATTTCGGTTTTTCGGTCGGTTATCGGTTTTTCAAGGGAAAACCGAAAACCGACCGAAAAACCGAAGATTAATTTAAAGAAAACAAATCCCTTTTATATTTTACAAGTCCATAGTCTATCACATTAATTTTAATCACTTCATTTTACTAATATTATTTTAGGAATATTATATTTTCTTAATCCCAATTATTTTAAGAATATTATATTGAGTCTTATAGTTCTTATAATCCTAATATATATGTGGTACACACAATATTTTTATAATCATATATATATACACACACACATACTATACAGTGTACATATATATAGGTCTATACGTACTGTACTCATTTTCATATATATATATGTTCAGTATATTAAATATATATATGTATGAAAATATGCACAGTACCTCTATATATATATATACCTCATCATTCACTAATCCTAACCATTAGTATATAGATTTATATAAGCTACACGGTAGTACGTATTGGATTGCACGGCATTTGTTAACCGTATAATGTATACAAATCGTTCATTTATATCTCACTAAACTACTATTGTACTAGAGGATATTAATTTTAATTAATTATAAATACTAAGATATTGTTTTTTCCGCTTAATAATGTAGTTTTTTAGCATTGGTCGAATAAATAAAATAAATTTAGCTATTTTACTAAAAAAAATTCGGTTATATTTAACCGACCGAAACCGACCGAAAACCGTCGGTTTCGGTTATTTCGGTTATGAATGTTGGTCGGTCGGTTTTCGGTCGGTTATGAAGGTTCGGTTAAAATTTCGGTTATTTCGGTTATTAACCGAAAACCGACCGAAACCGACCGATGCTCACCCATAGCTATTAGCTGATAGTTGTTAGCTGATTAGTTAGTGAGTTTGACTAGTTGATAACATTAACTGATTATAGAAAACTGTACTGTTTGGTAAATTAGATGTTAGTTGATAGCTGATTACATGCAAAATGACTATGTCAAAAGTTGATTGGGAAAGTTACTTTGAGCAGCTATTTGAATTTCAGCATTTTGGAGCAATAAGTTGTTACTAATTAATCAAACACTCATATTAATTGCTTAACCAAGTCAAACAATTAATAGTGGTCAAATAAACCAAAATTGGTCGATAAACTAACTATGTTACCAAATAGAGCTTAAATCTTACCTAATGAAGCATATAATTTCTATTTAATGAAAAATCCGTAGTTTTTATTAGAACATGCACTCTAGGTGAAATCCTTCTTGTAACCTTAGTCAAAGGAGGAAAATCAACCTAGATTATCCATAATTGAAAAGTTCAAACCATAAAGTTAATACATATATAGCTTGTCGAACTTGGAAGCTTGTGATTATCAAGTCAATAGTCTACCTAACTGGCAAGGTTGCCATGTGGAACATATAATTATCAATGAGGTAGCTAATTTCACCACGAATAATTATATAATGGGTCACACTTGTGTGAGACCGTCACACAGATCTTTATTTGTGAGACGGGTCAGGTCGGGTTGAAGCAACATGCAAATGCCATGCTTATATGTGTAAATGCCATACTTGTTTGCTCAAATATAATGCTAATCAGGAATATAATTTTTGTTACTTATAAGAGAAAAAATTTCATAATAAGTAATGTTGACAAGTGTCCCTTACTTCTAAGGTTAAATATAATACTTTTGAGGAAAAATGTAATACTTTTAAATCGAGCATTACATTGAACATATAAATATGACATTTATGCGTATAAGTATTACATTTTCATCTTGACTCGACCCATCTCACGGTGAGACGGTCTCACACAAATTTTTGTCTTATATAATAAGTGACGAGTAGAGTCAATATAAGATACTCCGTATTATGACTATTATCTAGTTTATATTTTAGTACGCAAATTGAATTAAGAAGTAATATTTGATGAAAGAAAAAATAAAACAGTTACCGTGAATGGTTAATCAAATATTGGGGTACAAATGTCTACAACTAGGAGTACCTTGACCTTTAATCAAATATTGGGGGTACAAATGTCTACAACTAGAGTACCTTAACCAAAGCTAAAATGTTCAATTAGTGACTTTGAGTATGTAGCAATTTTAAATTTTTAAGTCAGTTGTCCTCTTTAATAGAGGTCTCTACAATTTAATGAAAAGATTAGTCAATATTTATTATATTCGATCAATTGGACCAAATCAATTACCAATATTTCAATAAGGAGATTAAAAAAATTATGAGATGAGTTTAGAAAGATGGTGTAACAACACTTTCTTCTTCCTTATTTTTTGTCCATATAATTAATTAGGATTTTTCAAACATTGTGTCTTAATGAACTGAGGATATTTATAATACATGAATTGACAAATATTGACATACTTGATTTGAGCCGGCTAGGGTTACAATGTGAGATCTATTCCGTGTATATTTTTATGTAGTGGTTTAGAAATTTTTCCGAGAATAAAAAATTTAGTTAAAAATTGATTAAATTTTTATTTAAATTTTTTTTTCCCACAAGGTTGAATCCCAACCTACATAGTATCTGAGATGGTGTAAATCATGGTAACTCAACTGAATACAGATGCTAGGAGGCTAGACCTTTGCTTACTGCGCACAAGGAGCTCTCTCACTTTGAGAGTTTGCTCTCATACTACCGCTAATGAGATTCAATATTTGGTCTTTTTAAACTTCATTTCATGTGACCACCTGAATTGCTCATGCGGACAATTTTTATTTAAATTTTTATTTAAATTTGATAGTGCTATGTGATGTGGTCCGACTTATAAAATAAAGAATGGGGAAATAATTGGAGAAGTATAGGATAAGGAAGAATGATGAGATAAATGTTAGGAAAGATCAAGTGGTGCATAAAGGCTCTTCACACAAAAAAGTTGCTTATAGTACAATGATTGCTTAAACTTGATGGAGAAATGTTTGGAGAAAAAAAACAAAAAAGTAGGCTTGATGCCCGAAAGAAACCACAATCAACTTGTTGCGGCCAGATATTTCACTTATTTATGCCAACTTCTGGTTCAACAAACTTGTAGTTTTTTAATGTTCTCTCATACACATTTATAGAAAAATAACTCACAAATTATACAAGAAAAGTAAGTCGTAATAGTAAAATTCTATACAACGAGATCAATCGATCGAGAAAATGTTGGTATGAATTAAACTTGTGACCTTCTGATACGAAAATCATGTTTCACCTAGGACCGCTCTAATCAAAATAGAGATCCTATACAATATCTTAATTTGAACTTTTTTTTCAAGTAATTCCAATATATATAGCGAGCGAGAGAGAGTTGTAAAAATATAAAACATTCTTTAAAAAATAAATTTAAAATTTACTTAAAATCAACTTGCGTCGTGCACATTTAGACGAAAAATCATTCACTAAATTTTTGATAAACTTCTTTCAAAATATCATTTTCAATTGTAATTAAAGCTATTTAGAATGGTAGATATGACAATCCTAACAGACTAATCACCGATCGAACAACAGTTCCATAGTCCATACTTCCTATTTTTCGCAAATGGCATCTATATCTATATATAATAACAGAAGTACCTGAACAATTTTTCCCGCTCAAACTCAGAGGCATTTTTATAAAATCAAACTCAAAATTATTTTAGTAAATTCATTGATTTTATTAATCAATCATATATATTTTCATAAAATTAGCAATCAATTATTATTAGAATTAAAATTAATTATACTTTCCTTTGAGAACCATTTGCTTCACAATTTGTGCTATATATATCACCATACTCTCTCTTTATTGTCTCACAATTTGTGCTTTATATATATCACCAAGTAGGTCCATATCAAAATACTCGAACAAACTCTTATGAACCACACCCGTAGCCGCGTATTCTGGATCACCTGCCCTCCCTGCAACCACGCCATTTTATCACTGCTCCTCCCCTGCACCGACACACTCTCCGATCTGCCCACCTCCATTTCTCCTCCCCTTCAGTCCTCATCGCAGAGTCCTCATTCCCGAATCAAACCGAACAGTTTTTCGAGTGTTTTCTAAATAGTTGTTAGAGTTGATTGGGTTAGTGTGATTTTTTTTTCATCTTATTTTTTTCATCATATTTCTATTTTTTTATTAAAATGCATCTTATTATTTATATACATAAGAACTGTTGTTCATTGCCACATTCTTGGTGGCATTTTTTAATCAATTTCTGTTAACTTTTTTAATCTTGTAGGTGTAGAAGTCTATTTTTCATATGATGTTAGTTATTGTTTCTTTTACTATCTTTTCTTATTATCAATTGCAGATGTAGAAAACTGTGTTAAACTGGCAGATTATGAAAAAATAGTTCTATATTAAATTTGTATTTTTTAGTGTGTAATTGAATTTTTTTTAAAGAGAAGTATTGTGTACTTCTTTACTTTATAAGTAAAACTAAATTTAATAACTTCCTCTACTTTTTAATAATTGACTCCCTCACAACCTATTCGTTAATAATAATAATAATAATAATAATAATAATAATAATAATAATAATAATAATAAATATAAATTTTAGCAGCAAAAGCCAAGCAATTCTCAATTTGTGAGAATTCCTTTTTAGTTCTTCCCATGTCTTACTGATGTATACTATATGTATTTATTTTAACCTTTTTTTTTGTTTTTTTTTGTTTTTACAGTTGGGCCCTATTTTTGGGATCCTGTGTAGTGTGTAGATAATTTTTTTTGAGTACTACTGACTAGTGTGTAGATAATGATTGTCAAATGAAACTGTAGTAGAATTAAAATGATACTTTAGTGTTATTATAATAAAATGGGATAAGGGTCAAATAGACTCTCAAACTATACGGCATTATGCAATTAGGCCCTCCAACTTTAAAAATCTCCAATTAGGCACTCAAACTTATTATTTTGGAGCAAATAAACCATTTAACTCATTTGTGACCTGTGATTGAAGGTCAATCAAAATTCAGTCGAACCTCCGATCAAATTCCGATCACCATATCAAAACTACAGCCACCGGCAAGACGAGTCCAGCCAGCGCCGGTCACGCCCGGCCAAAGAAGGCGGGTCGCTTTCTCCGACCGTGGAGATGGCGACCAGTTTGGGATCTCCAGTTTGGGATTGTTTGGGATCTACACTGGGTGTTTGGGATTGTATTGGGTGTACTAGGATTAAATAATACTTAGAACCCGCAGCTAGAATAAGCTTTAAAACACCCAGTACAATCCCAAACCGGCGACGATCCGGCGTCGTGATAGGCAGGGCAGGTGAATCCCGAGAAATGTGCGGTCTCAGCCTGGCCAACCATGGGTGAATGCGAGGTAGCCTCATGGTGGGGCTTCCGCCCTGTCCGATCTAACCCGCGAGAGAGAATCATGCCGCACAAACTGAAAACCAGGAGTTTCTTCCACCCTGTCCGATCTATGAAATATATGCTCACGACGGAGTTGACGGCGTTGAGCCCGGCGGTGACTAGCGAAAGGAAGAGCGCCATCCGGTTTGAGGCGATACCTGCCAGCTGAACTATGGTGGGGCTGTAATACATGACGGTGCACTGGATCTACACTGGGTGTTTGGGATTGTACACTTGGTCGCCATCTCTTGGAGATGGCGACCAGTTTGGTCACCATCTCCACGAGCGGAGAAGGCGACCAGCCTTCTCCGGTTGGGCGTGACCGCGCCGGCAGGACTCAACTGGCGCCGATGACTGTAGTTTTGATTTCGTGACCGGAATTTGATCGGAGGTTCGCCGGAAGTTTGATTGACCTGCAATCACAGGTCACAAATGAGTAAAAGGTTTTATTTGTTCCAAAATAACAAGTTTGAGTGCCTAATTGGATCTTTTTGAAGTTGGAGGACCTGATTGCACAATGTCCTATAGTTTGAGGGTCTATTTGACCCTTATCCCTAATAAAATTAGTGTGTGAAAAATAAAATTTAAAAACATAGCTCATTCAATGATGTATATTGCCAAATGAAGCTGTAGTATAATTAAGACGATGCTTTAGTACTACTATAATGAAACTAAAATTCAGAGTCATACAATAACATATATCGTCAAATAAACTTAAAGTGTAATTAAAATAATACTTCACAATTACTATAATTAAACTAGTGTGTGTGAAAAATGAAACTAAAAAATAGAGCTAATGTAATAATGTATATTGTCAAATGAAACTGTAATAGAATTAAAATAATACTTTGTATTGTAATAATGAAACTAGTGTGCAAAAAATGAAACTGAAAAACAGAGCAATATTGTCAAATGAAACTCAAGTATAATTAGAATGATACCTATTTCATGATCTACGTTGCTACATTGACCATATGGTCCTCAATAAAATTTGTCTGCCTTAGACAAACGACCCTGCCTTCACCTACTCGATCACCTTTTTATTGCATATTATATCAGCGGTACGGTTAGTATGGAGGGATTGTGTTTTATCTAATTAATTTTTTTGGTCTTGGCTTTGACTATCTAACACATGAAAAAAAATGCAGTGTTTAGATTGAAACTTATCATGTCCAACATTGCAAGGTTGTAACTAAGCAAATAAACATGGTCTAGATGGGCAAATTTTAGTGTGGATCAATACTCATATAGGGATGTGGTCCATGAAATAAGTATCATTATTTTAATTACGCTTCAGTTTCATTTGACAATATTGCTCTGTTTTTTAGCTTCATTTTTCACATACACTAGTTTCATTATAGTAATACTAAAGTATCATTTTAATTATACTACAGCTTCATTTTTCACACACATTAGTTTAATTATAATATTAGTTCTATTTTGTAGTTTCATTTTCATACACACTAGTTTAATTATAATAATGCTAAAGTATTATTTTAATTACTATCCACGTTCATTTGACAATATATATTATTGTATGGCTCTGAATTTTAGTTTCATTTTTCACACACACTAATTTAATTTTAACAACACTAAAGTATTATTTTAATTATACAACAGTTTCATTCAACAATATACATTGTTGAATAAGCTCTCTTTTTTAGTTTCATTTTAGCAATACTAAAGTATCATTTTAATTATACTACAGTTTCATTTGGCGACCATGGTCCACATAGCACTATGGACTATCGTCTACTGTATAACAACCGATTTAGATGTCGCTTGGCTTGATCGGGCCACCTATATATCTCACGGTCCAACCCATTGTGCTTGAGATCGTCTCACTGATTCTTATTCGTGAGACGTGGCGAGTCGGATCAATGTGTAAATTTAATCCTATACTAGTAAATGTAATACTAAATTAGGAATAAAATTTTTGTTACTTATAAGGAAAAAAATAATACTTTTGAGGACAAATGTAATACATTTATATTTTGATGTAAAAGTATTACTTTTTTTTTTAATCAAAAGTATTATATTTTTCCTAATAAGTAATGTTTCACTTATAAAGAAAAATGTATACTTTTACATCAAAATGTAAAACTATTACATTTTTCTCAAAAGTATTACATTTTTCTATATAAGTAATAAACATTTTATTCTTGATTTAGTATTACATTTGCTAATATAAGTATTACATTTCATCTTGACCCGATCGACCCTTCTCACGGACAAGGATCCGTGAGATGGTCTCACATAAATTTTTGTCCTACAAGACTACATTTAAATGACTTAATTGACTAACTTTCATGTATGAGAATGTCTCACGTGAGACGTATAATACTTTTTGATTAAAATGTAATATTTTTTATAAGTTCATTGAAAAGTATTACCCTTCTCATACGGTCTCACAAAATATTTACTCTTACTTTTGACACAAGAAAAAATCTTTCGTCACTAGACTTCGGCTCTACCATCCTCTGATCTATATGAGCTTAGTAGCCCATTACACACATCCAAAATGCGACATACGAGACTAAGAGAGCTCTCTATTGACATTTTTGATTTGAGCCTCAGCTATGTCAACTTAGGTAAGTTTACCTCATTGTGGTCCTTTGTCAACTAGGGTCACAAGACGAACTTCACCGAAATCTCACTTTCAAGTAGTGGTTGCAGGCGTTCCCGTAAATTAAAGACTAAGGAATTAGTTTAGACATCATCTTTAAAAAAAAATAAAAAATACAGCAATATAAATATGTAATTTATAAATAGTGCGTAAAATTATACATATTAATTCTTAATAGTATAGTGGGGGATATTATCACATATTATTAATATATGGAAGATGGGCATAAATTAATAGCCCACACGTAAATGAATCAATATAAAAATGGGAGCAAATAAATAAATAAACAGTAGTGTGGTAAATGGATATGATGTGCACAATGATGATTGGTTGGACTGTCCAAATTCTATGAAATGGATGTGTTCCAACTCAGTAATTCACTTCACGGGCAATCAAAATATAAATCATCAAAAATGTGGTCCAACTCAGCGTTTCACTTGAAAAATGTGGCTGCTGGGATTCGAGCCCAGGTCTCCACGGCCACAACGTGGAATTCTTACCACTAAACTACAGCCACTTTGTTGCTTAGTGTTTCTTTTACTATATAACATATGTTACTTGTCAACCATTTTCTATATTCCTCGTGTATATATTTATATGACAAATATATTTCAATATTTGGTACTTTTCAAACTCTTATATAATACTCATTGATAGCCGAGGTTGCGTCTCGAAAAGGAAGACTAAGAGGTCGAGACTCTCGAGTTTGGTCTGAAGACCAGCAGGGTAATGAGACCAACCGAGTGATCGAGGCTTATGGTCGATCGTTGGAGGAGTTCTGATGGGATAGTTCGCGAAGATGAAGGCTTGAGAAGACTAACAGACATATGTATTCAAACATCCTCAATTACGTGTATTAATTGCATTTTATGAGTCATTATTTGTAGCATTAACTAGGGGATTTAATGTGTAACGGTCCAGGAGCCTAGTATAAGTAGTTGTACGAATCATTTGAGAAGGGACACCTGATTTGAGGGAGATTAATACAAAGAGTTTTTAGAGAGAAAACCTAGCGTTTTACTGCTTATCTTGTAGTTTTTCAGTTGTGTTGGCTCGCCGGCCGATCGTCTGGAGATCGGAAAACCATCACTCATACTCCGTATCTTTTTTTTTTTTTTAATCACTACATTCAAAGTCAAAGTCAAAATTTGTCAAAGTAGCTTCATATGTTGTAAATTTATACTTTGGCACCGTTCACAACTCAATATGTATGTTACAATTGAATTGTATTTGCAACTTAGTAAAAACCTAAGTATTCCTCATTTTTCATATTTTATTTATTTTATTGGTTAAATCATCTCTTTTTTCTTTGCTTATTTAACAATTTATTTATAATTTTTAAATTCGACTTTTTAAAATTTAATAGTACTTTTAATATAATTTATGTTATAAACATATCTTTGTATATGACCATTATCTAGTGAAAAAGGACAATTTTTTAGATTTGTGTTGTTCACGTTCCAATATAGTACTATTCTCACTCCCCTGCCACCCCACCCTTTATGTATTGCTCTTGTCATACAATCAAGATTGATTTGCACCGATAGATCAAGTTCAAGAAAGCAAAAAATTCAACATGTTATTAGCATAAGTTCAAGAAAGCAAACAATTCAACACATTATCAACATTCTTTTTCTTTTGCACATTTTGTCTTCAATGAGTTATGGCATTGTTTATGTATAAATGTGGTGTTTTTCTTTTTTTCTTTTTTTTTTCGCAAGTTTCATATTAAACATGTTGCAAGAGGAGAGAATGTTCGGGCCTATGATTTGGCCAAGTCTACTTTTTTGTATAGAGACTCTAGGTGTTGGCGTTTTGAACCACCTGTGTGTACCTTTTGAGTCCTCTATTGCGTAATGACGGAGTTCGGTGCTTTTGATTTTCAAAATAAAATGTGGTGTTTTTCTTTTTCTTTTTTTATTTATTTATTACTATATTAGATTTCTTATTAGCTCATTATTTGTGTCTCTCTTTACATTATGCGATTGTGTTGCAATCCATGTTTTCCTCCTACAAGTCTTCATACACTACTTACACCACTTACGTTTTAATGTTAAACCTCATATTGATCTTTCTTTTTATCAACCAAGAAAATACCCCACATTAAATACAATAAATAGTTGTCTTTCTTTTCATGCATTGTTTTCGATGCGTATAAGATTTCAATGAACCATGATGTTAAAAATGCATATAAACTGATGATTTTGTATATCATGTTTTCCATCACAAAGCATGAATATACCAAGCTCGATCTTGACAAAAACAATTATTTAACATGGACTCTGGATGTCAAGATATATCTCAAGCTCACAGAGTTGAGTCACACTATCGTTGAAGAGGAGTCACAAATTAAAGCACTAACGCTCATAAAGTGCAAGCTCTTATTTTCTTACGTCACCCATTTAAACCATGACCTTAAAATTGAGTATTAGATTGAAAAAGACCCTCTAGTCTTGTGGACATGCCGGAAGGATCGTTTCGACTAACAATCATCAATAGTCCTTCCTTACGCGCAATTTGATTAGCTTAACCTTAGATTTCAAGATTATAAGTCAATAACTGATTGTAATTCAATTGTGTACAAAATAGTCTCGCAACTTAAACTATGTGAACAAGAAGTTTCAAAGAATGATTTGATTGAAAAGACTCTATTTAATTGTTACGTGAGCTAATTTCTGCACTTCTCGCTGATGAACAGTACAAGTGTACAACCAATTGTTGATGAAGAATCATAATGCACTCCAAATTGGTTTTGCATAGATGCCTAAAACACATAATGTTGCCCAATCAAGCAACTTAGGGAGGGATCGAGGAAGAAGTCGTGATTGTGGTTAGCATCAAGGTGGTAGAAATGGAGTTGACAACAATTAGATATAAGATCAAGATAGGAAGCGAAGTGATTGAGATAATTGAGAACAAATGAGCTCATCGAGAAATAGATCTAGCCAGAAACAAGTTTACTATCAATGTGGATATGAAAGACACTAGTCTTGTACCGCAAACCAAAGCATTTGGTTGAGGCTTATCATCGAATGCAGAAGAGAGATGATAAGAAACAATTGAAGAAAGAATCTCATCATGCTAGTTTGTCTGAAGCAAATGCAATGTTAAATGGCGATAAGAAAATCTTTTGCAATATGAGCTTGGAGATTATAGGGATCATGAGTGATTATTTTATGAGACAAAAGGAGTATATGTTGTAGTTCAAGAACCACATTTCTAAACCTTGCATTACAGATTAAAGATCTACATTGAGTTCACACCAAGTAAATTGATAAGCTTCTCATGCTCTAAAGCTAACAAAGCTACTAAAGACTATTTCCATGGACATACAAAGTTAAATATCAGTATAATCTAGTCTCCTCTTTTTCAACTCAATGCATACTGAAAAGTGCAGCAGAACAATCAATAATTAAGAATCCCACTGTTCAGTTTGGTGGAACAGATATGCAACTGTTAAAATGTACTACTACTATGCTATAACTTATCTACAATTCCCATGGTAATTTTCATGCTACTTGTGTGTTATTCACATTTCACAAGATGATAAGATCCTCTGATAACCCAATGGATAACTAAAAAGAAAATGGAAGAAGAGAAGGGGGCAATTGGAGATCAAAGATTCAAACAAGACCACATCTATCTGACCTGGCCGTTGTATTCCTGATTTGATTCAAGAGAAGTTTCTCGAATCTTTCTGCGGCGGGCCCAGGTCTGAGAACAAGAGGATCGCCCCACTGAAGGCAGGGATCGCCGCCCCAATCTGACCAACCTACGCACCACCCTCCAGGTGTGACGGACCCCCGGCCACGTTGAAGTATTTGCGAATCAATCAAGTCTAATAGCTGAGCGTCCCCAGAAACGTTTTCAATGAAAGCAGCCGCTCCATGTATTGCGTTAAAATCTAAAACTATGGAGTATGAATGGTCTATTTCATAGGTTTGGTCGCGACCAGTACAGCGCATGCTTGAGTTGATGATCGTACTAGAAAATTCCGAATTGCAAGCAAGGGTTTGAAAATAGCCTTTATGAGGAGACCTAGTGTTTGAGAAGTATAAGAGGAGCGTTCTTGGCAAATTTTCCCATCCTTGGATTGCGTATTCAACAAACTTTCGGCTGAGAATGACATTCGGAGAACCTGATATTTCACGAAGCAAGATTCAATCAGACATATTTTAAATTGGCATGTGGCTAACAACTCACAAAGAACTAGATAAGCATCCAGCTCCAAGCTGGCATGGTTAGCAGAATACTAGAATAGCAATAACTCGAAATAGTTTCTTGCCTAAGATCAGAAAAAAAAAATGTTGAAGGTTCACAAACAAGTAGGCAAGATTCCTTTTCCTTCGTAAAATTATACTCTGCATGGTTAGCAGATATCTTTGTCTGTATAAAAGTACTTTCTGGGACAAAAGGTTATGATTCCTCTAATTCTGGATAATAATGATCAAAACAGAAATCAGGTGACAAAATCATAGATTACCCGCTTTTGTCACTAAAAAGTACAAATACATCTGTGATAACTAATGCAAAAAATTAATCTAGCTGCGTTAATTTGATTTAAATCAAAATATTTTTCTACTATGGTGACTCTTGGTCTCTTCAGCAGTCTTTCTGATGTAACATGTACTTTGATTTAAATCAGAATATCTTGTAGAGTCTTCTTGCATACTTAAAGAGGAACTGGGATAAAAATGGCATGAAACTTACCCATAAAAATTTTAAAAGCATCTGGCATTGCGCGCTTTTTGTTGCCCATAAACATTTTCCCCTTTGTAAAAAGGTAGAGGCGAGGATCGACAATAATATCCACAATGCTTTCTGAACTGAGACATAGTTAAGGCATATAATTAGCAAATTCAACAGATTTGTTAACAGGAAAAAAACACATTTCAATCACGGTAAAGACTGAGTTCTTACTCCGTTGAGCTGATGTTTATACTATACCCCATGAAGTTGTAGCTCCTTGGAACAAAAGACATGACGTGGAGAAAATCTGTAAAAAAATAAATAAATAAATAAATAAATAAAATTAAAAAAAAAAAAAGAAGAAAAAAGCAAAGAAGTATTATGAGCCACACATCAAAATTGAAGCTTGCCTATAACAAGGGATGGCTGGATGGAAGATTGAAGGAACATCATGTAAATTGAAGATTTTCACAATACAGCTCAGGGTATGGAGGGCGATATACTAATTTATTGCATCAGTTCTACATTTACAATAGGTAAAGAGTTCATTTATAGAAGGCCTGTCAAGATTCTAGCTGTTATAAAGCCTTGAATTTGACAATTCAGGAGGACCAAACTTCACTTAGTTTTGGATGGAATATGAGAAAGAGTGTAACTGAATTGATGAAACTATCTGGAATTCTTGAGTGGGAGAAGATATAAATCAAATGAATAGCCACAATGACAATTCACAATTGTGTCTTTGCAAAAAGGCAGAGCACTAAAGAATAACCACAAGGTCACTGATCAAAGCCCTCATCCCGACTCCCACCCCACCAACAAGGAAAGAAGTACTCTACAAGCATGGTTTATCAGCTTTGATCTTGCACAAATCGTAAATCCACTCTCAAAGAAAAATAAATGTTATGGGATTCAATCGATGCTTCAGAACTGAACACCAATGATGTTTCAGAAATGAGGTTCCATCCCTACGGAGATACATTGAACAAAGTAGTGAAAACACAAGTAATTGAATAAACTTCTAACACCTTCAATTTTCCATGTTGACACATTTCCATTCAAATTTAAGGACTCCACCAATCTCAGGGAGCAATAACATGCATCAATGTGAGCCTAATAAACTGAATACACAAAGATGCCCCTAACATAATATTTTACCAAAACACAAGTACAATACTAAACAAAACTATGCTCCAAGAAAAGGAAAAACAATACCCCCACCGCTATATCCAACATCAATAAGTTGCATTCATATGAGCTAAAAAAGTCAGCATTCATATAACCATACTGAAAATTCAATGCAATAAAGGGCAACCCCAACCTGCCTTGGTAGCCACAAAGTTACAAGTTCGACTCCCAGCGGGAGTGGCCTATTGGCTTCTTGGTAACTTTGTTTGAGCAGGTCAGATATGAGTAATCTAGGTTGATTTAGCCCTTGGGTAGTGGCGTGCAGTTTCCTCATCACCCAAAAACTTTTTTTAAAAAGCCTAATAATTGCATTCCCCCAGCTACAAAAGTCAGCATTCATATAAGCATACTCAAAATTCACTGCAATAAGCCTACTGATTGCATTCAACACAATACCCCCTCCCCCAATATATCCAGCATCAATAAGATGCATTCATATGAGAGCATACTCAAAATTCAGTGCAATAAGCCTAATAATTGATGGAAATTTCCCCTGAAATGATCATATCAACAGGAAAAGATCCAATTTGCAGCAGATGATTGACCTAATGTGACTCTAGAAATGAAATGGACGCGAATAAAATATACCATCTTGGGGAATGAGGGGATAATCCGAGGCATCCAGGTTAACAAACCAATCCCAATCATCTCTCCACCGCAACAGAACAGCAGCGCCATGGAGCACGAGAGCCAGAGGCGACGACCCCTCGCCATTCACCGCATCCGCCTTCCCAACAACCTTAACATTGTCGGCGGCGACGAACACCTCCACGGAATCCACCATCCGCGCGAGCTCCTCCCTCTGTGCCCCGGGCGCCGCCAGATCAAGGTGGAGCAAGTAGTAGTTCCTGGGGTGATAGGCGGCCTGGAGCAGCCTGAAGATCCTGGGGCCGTCATTGACGGTGCCGGAGACGAAGTAGGCGATTCTGGGAGGCGGCGGGGAGGGGTGGAGCAGAGGGGCGGCGGGCGGGAGACGGAGGTGGGCGTGGTGGGGGCGGGGAGGGAGGAGGAACAAGAGGTAGAGCAGGGAGCTGGGGAGGAAAGCTAAGATGAGGATTTGCTTGAAGATGGGAGACATTGAAAATCTAGGGTTTTCGGAGTGAGAGTGAGAGTCATTCTGCAATGAAGGTAGTTAGGT
Organism: Ipomoea triloba; assembly: GCF_003576645.1. Lineage (NCBI taxonomy): Eukaryota > Viridiplantae > Streptophyta > Magnoliopsida > Solanales > Convolvulaceae > Ipomoea > Ipomoea triloba. The sequence continues at coordinate 3,620,211 of NC_044920.1, read as the reverse complement.
TTGGTCTGAAAGTATGATGAGAAGTGGGGTCTTCCATTGATGTACAGTTTCACAAGCTTCCGTGCAAACTATGGAATTAACATCGCCTATCTTTTTTATGGATCTTTTTTTAGTTTTTAGTACATGGTGCCGCATGTTAGTAATACCTGGTAGGCTGGTACTATGTTGGTCCTATGTATTCTATAATAATTATTATTACTACTCATTTGAAATGGTAATTGAGATGTCATCACGCAATATATAATTGGTGGTACTATGTATAATATAATGGTCTTTCTCTGTTTGATTCCAACCGGATTTTTCCTTTTTCCTGCATTTATTTTAGTAATTAGTAACTAGTATTTTTTTATGCGCAATGCGCAAAAAATAAGTGACCAATATTAATACTTTATATTAAAATTTTAAATTTATTTAAGTTTTAGATGTTTAAATTATACGGAGTAGTAAATAACAATAATAAACATTTGTATAAATTTGATCTTTATATTTTAAAAAGTAACTAATATATAACTCCAATATATCATGTGTACATATATATATATTTTTTAATATTATTGACTCTATTACTATGTAGTATATATAATGTGTACATATTATTATTATTATTGAAGAATATAAGAAAATATATGGTGGATGCATGTGCATAGTAACAATAATGGAAATTAAAAGATAACGGAAGTTATAACAGTAGGGATATATTTGTCCAAAATATTATATAGTACAATTTTTATAACATAATGTATAAAAAAAAACTTAACGGAAAAAACGGACATAAATAAAGGGTATAACCTTCATTCACACTTATTATGTTTTTAGATAATATAATTTCATAAATTATATTGCATATGGATTTTTCCAAAATAATTGCAAACAAACGAGATATATATTATTAAATTAATTAAGTGATACTTTTGTACTAATATTATAATCAAATAAATGTACACTTTTAAATATTATAAATGTTTATACTTTCATCTTTAAGTTTATTATCTAAATATATAATAAAAAAAATTATTCGTATATTGCAGTGTAATTTACTAGTTATACCTACTAATTATAGTATCTAACTCTAAAATAATTCAATTATCTTGATTTAAATATTAATTAGTTGATATAATATTGGAACATGCTTTTATATATGTAAACTGGTATTTTTTAATAGTTTATTTAAAGTTTTAGTTGTATAAAGTATATTTTTTTTGGAAGGCAAAGTTCTATAAAATATATTTTTGGGAAAATGACAGTTTTTTCCCTATGTTATGTGCATATAGCACTTTTCCCCCTGTGTTATTAAAGTGGCACTTTTCCCTCAGAAATGTTAAATTATCATTGTTACCCTTAAAAATAATTATTTCATTTATTTTTCTTCTCCAACAAATTATTACGTATATGTATGGATGATCACGATTCGGTTCGAACCTAACCAAACACTGTAGCAATCATATCGAAATAGTATGGACGGTTCTGGTTACGATTCAAAACCGAAAAATTTAAAATTAAATAATTGTTGAACCGTAAACCGGAACTTAACCACAGTCATATATAGTGAAAATAATCAAACACTTATTTTGATAAATCGGTACGGTTCGGTTCCAATTTCGATTTTAAACCGCCAATCAAAACTTATGTATTTATTTACTACGTATTTATTTTTATAATTTTATTTCTTATTTAAAAATAGTATAAATTTAACAATTTTTTATTTTATTTTTTCGGTTCTGAATCGTAACCGTAACCATCTATACTATTTAAGTTCAATTGCTACAGTGTTCGATTAGGTTCGTATCGAACCGTGATCTTCCATACATATTAGTAACAATTGATTGGATAATAAAAATAAATGAAATAGTTATTTTAAGAACAAAAATGTCAATTTAACATTACAATGGAGAAAACTACCACTTTTAAAATAATTGAGGGGGGAAAAGTGTCACTTTAATAACACAGAGGGGAAAAAGTGCTATAAGCATATAACATAGGGGAAAAAAGTGTCATTTTCCCTATATTTTTTGATACATTATGTAATCTTTAAAATAAATTGTGTGCAAACTCAAAAAATAGATTGTATTTTTTTCTTGGATGGAAAATTATAATTGTTATAAAATACAAATATTTGATAGTAATTTGTCAAATTTTAATTTAAAGGTTTTAATATAATTGTTATGCATAGTGAGTTTCTCAAACTATGAAGCACAAAAAAGTCAATATCGCCTCCACTAAAATTGGAACCAATGACTTTTCATGGAATAAGGGTCAAATTGGCCACTGAACGTAACGCGAAAGTGCAATCAGGCCACCCGACCAAAAAAAAGTGCAATTACATCCCTAAACAGCGAAAATCCATCCAAATTTACCTACTAGCCAGTTTCTACCCATTGTTTCCGGTTGTTTGCTGACAGGGCGCTGACATGGCTGATTACTTGGCAATTTTCATTTTTTTTTTCGAATAAACATCCGTTCTCCTGAGCAGGCATGGTGCCGGAATAACCATTCCTGGCAATTGGGCGGCGCCGATTTGACAAATCTGTAGCAAAGATGAAATTCCTCCTCTGCCTAAACTGATAACAAGAAATTGAAAACCTTGGGGCCTGTTTACCAACAGAAAATTGTTTTCTGTTTTTTGTTTTCTGTTTTCATTCTCTGTTTTTCATTCTCTGTTTTCAATTTTTCAGTTTTGAAAACTTGTTTACCAGTACTGTTTTTCGAAAATCATTTTCCACTTAGTTAATTATGTACTCTATATATACACACACAGAAATTAAAATAAATAAAATGACTAGCAATTAATTAAGATTAAGTTATTTCATTACAAAATGTTATTACAAAACATTACAAATGTCTTCACGTACTTGTAGCAAAACATTACCAAAACATTACAAATAAAACTGAGTACATCATCAATTATTATAATTTGCCCATATTGCATTTGCAATGTCTTCACGTACTTGTAGCATTTGTTGTTGACTCATATTTAATTGTGTGGTATCATTTCCAACTCCACTAGTGCTTCCACCATCATCATCCAAAATCATATCTTGCATGTACATGCTAGCTAATTGATCATCCATATCGTTCACCCGTATGAAATTGTGTAATGCACAACATGCGATAGGGATTTGGCTTTGTCTAACCAATGGGTAAGCATTAATGGACTTTAGAATTGGAAATCTCGCCTTTAAAAGTCCAAAACATCTCTCAATCACATTCCGCAATGATGAGTGTCGATAATTAAATAGAGCTTGCTTGTTTTGGATTCGTCCTTGGCCACGAAACTCATTCAAGTGATAGGCCTCCCCGCGGTATGGTGCCAAAAAACCAGGTACATTTGGGTAACCACCATCAACAACGTAGTAATAACCTATTAATTCAAGAAATAGACTATACTTAAAGACGTACTAACTTATCGATTTAAATTAAATTTAAATACGCTAAATTAATGAATGCGCTAAGTTAATAAATTAAGTTTAATCGAATGCTCTCACCTTCAGGTGGCATGGGAAACCCACTTTCAGGCTTTGAAAGTGCATCTAAGAATATGCGAGAATCATTTGCACTTCCTTCCCAACCCGCATATACGAATGTAAACATCATGTCATGTGAGCAAACCGCCATGACATTTTGAGTCACCATTCCTCCTTTTCTACCTCGAAATGTAGTTTGCCTTGATGCAGGTGCCCAAGCTGCCACATGCGTTCCATCTATAGCACCTAGACATTTCTATCACAAAGAATGTAATATTATTACATAATTTACATAAATAACTGCTAATTTTATTATAATTTTGTACAACTACTAATCATACCTCAAAATATGGATACCATTTTGGATTTCCCAATATTTCTGGTTGCACTGGTCCTCTATTAATTGGCTTTATTATTTCACGTCCCAACCGTACAAGTGCACGTACCACACGCTTCGCACACTTATGTACAGTTCTAGTAGAATGTTGAAACCGCTCAGAAATTACACGATGTGTTAATCTATGCGTGAGAACTAGGAGACCCATTGCTAATTGTTCCTCCACTTGAACATGTCTCGTATCTTTTAACATTTCCAATCCCTTCAATGTCTCACATAGACTTTTGAACACACGTGGCACCATCCTAAAGGATTCATAACACCTAGCACTATTTCCATTCAACACTTCAGTTATATAATCCTTACTTGAAAGGATTGAGGTTCTACATGGAGTCCTCTCTACATCATCCATCAATACACATGCAGCAATAATCATAAGCATGGCTGCATAATCGTCATCATCACTGTCACTATCGCTATTAGAACTAGAAAAACACTGTTGTGACATTATCCCTGCAAGATGAAGTGTAACAAACAATTGTAAAAAAAATTAGCAATAGATCACTAAAATTTGAAACTGTTCTATTAATACAAAGTGCTAATACAAAGTGGCAATAAACTTGAGTCACATACAACAAGTCTCATTTTAAATTCCTAAGCAGTAACAAAGGTCATATTCAAAGGTCCAAAGCACTAACAACAACAACAACGTATTAAGCTACCAGTTAACAACAAAGTAACAACATCAAGTTTATCAAACACATTCACTGCAAAGATAACACCCAATCACGTTGCCATTCAGGAGGCATTTCTATGAACCCCTCACGCGTGTCAAGATTTGCCAATAACTTGAAAGCTTCATTACGGGCAGCTAGGGGAATCCCACTCATGTTTTTCAGAATCTCAATACAAGCTTTCATGGTATATGGGGTAGCCGAGGCCGTACTCATCATACTAGCATCTTCCTTGGCTTTTCGGCGTTGTTCTTTTGAAGTCATATTGAAATTCATAGTATCCATTGCATTGCTTATCTTTTCCCTCATCTTCTTGTTACTGCTCAACTTCGCGCTACCAAGAATATCCATCATCTCATCCACACTCCTTTTTCCTTTTGAACTTGATGGTCTTGCATCATGTAAGAACTCATCCTCGGCAAGTCGTTCCTCATCAGAGTTAAGTGGCATTTGCATGGACGAGTTGGCTAGACCTCCAGTAGCAACAGATCGGGCAAATACCTCAGCCATTAGCTCGTAGTGTTTGCAACCATTTCTCTTATAAGACTTGAATTTAGCATGCCTCTGTTTCAATAAAATAATAAAACAATTCAATTAAATAATTCACTAGCATTATTAAAACAATATAACAAGAGTTTGGGTTCATACCGCGTAGAATTTTTTCCATGTATCCTCACATGCCTCCACAGTGTTTGTAAGTGAATTGTATGTTACCTCCGTATGAGAAATCAACTCAGAAAACTGTCGGTACATCAATTTCAACCTGTTACACTTTCCTTTAAGTTTGTTCATCCCGTAACTAACACCAACTGACTGCATCATCTCCCGATCAACATCATTCCATTCTGAAGGTTTTAATGAAAGCTGTCCGTCGGGGTTTTTTTTACCCTTTCATTCAAAATTCTCAAAAATTGTATTACGGCTGTATCGGGCCATTTTGTCTCTTCCTCATTTGTTTCTTCTAAGTTATTCATCTAAATGTAAGTTATAATAGTAAATCACCATGTAAAATACTCTCTAGTTCTAAAACTAATCAAAACTAATTAATGCATAAACTCCTNGCAGTAGAATTGGTATAAACCATGAGTCTAACTAGATCAACTTATCCAAGCTTTCTGAAAGTGTTATAGACTTTAAAGGTGGAAAATATATTGCAAGCTAAAAGACATGAAAGGTGGAAGTATTATGCATGTATACATATACAAGTCAAAGTTCAGAGTCACTCTAAAACAAATATATATTCATTTTTAAAAAAAATTGGTATTAAAACTCAAGCGATGCATTAAACTGGAGCATCGAAAATTCCGCAGATATTACCATTGATTACTAAAGCAATCTTGACATGAAATGGAGATACAAAAAAACACATCTACGGAAACCACATGATTCAATACTATGCATATAATTGTCAGTCCAACTCCAAGAAAAGAAGAATTTAATGCACTTCAAAATTGAAATAGATGATCCTATTTATTCAAGAGTAACAATTTTTACAAATGATGCAGTGGATGTCATTCTGGCATTTCATGCAATATTAATGCATAAACTGTGAATTTATAAACTGCTAATGATATAAAAGACTCAGACATAGTTATGACAGTTCTTCAATTCTGGAACCCTAAACAATGTTTTATAATTTGCACTTTGGTGCGATTCATTTCTTCTTGAAGTATTGCATGATTGTCTGATATGAAGATGTGCAAATTACAAATATGTTTGATTTTAGTTTTCTTGCTAAGTTTCTTTAAGGTTGAAGGATTTCTTCATTATGGAATATCACGAAATGCAAATCCACAACTCCAAATTGGAGATGTGACCATTCCCCAGTTTTGGGCTCACACAAGCCTCTGGAATTGGCAGGTCATAATACACTCACAACCCTTCTTGATTCCTAAAGTTGTTTCAAAGAAAACATAAACTCAACAATTAGAAGAAGAAAAACAGGAATCTTGAATGCCATGTTGATTAAGAATCCTAATGGTTTTTTCTTCTAAAATGACCTGCACTTAAAGGCCAGTAGAACACCAATCAAGCATCATCCATGTTCCAACACAGCTTAATCACTGCCAAGAGTAATGGTTTTTTCTTCCCTAATTTTGTCTAGGTTATTTTAGAATTTTAGAGAGTAATGTCATTCAATACCTAAACCCATATGGTATGGGTAGCTATGTATGACCCTAAACCCATAGAAAACGCAGAAATCTGTACAACTCATACACCATATGTAGCACACCCAACTACCAATTAAGCAAAAATACACTGTAATGGTTTTGAGATCAAGAAAGCTTACCCTAGATCGAGGTGATGGGCACGATCCAACAGACGACTTTGGTGACTCCGTCTTGGGAGTGAACTGACCGCCGTATGACCCTCGGAGGAGAGCCGCGTCGGAGGAAGGCAGAGTTCCGTCGGAGGAGAGCCGTGTCGGAGGGGGCAGAGTTCCGTCGGAGGCGAGCCGCGTCGGATGATAGCCACGCCGGAAGAGGGTAGAGTTCAGTCGGAGGAGAGCCGCGTCGGAGGGGGGCAGAGTTCCGTCGAAGGCGAGCCGCATCGGAGGAAAGCCACGCCGTCGGAGCCGTCGCCTCTGCCTCTCTGATCCAGGTCGCCACTGCCTCTTTGGTACAAAGAGTAAATGAAGAAGAAGAATGCGTCTCTGCCTCTCTCCTCTCTGGTACACTACTCTGAGGAGATGAAGAAAAGGAAAGAAAAGGTGAAAGAAATTGTTGCCAGTAGGAATCGAATAAATGATCTCACCCAACTTTTCACTGTTAGGCACTGTTCATCCGTGTTTTCAAATCAGAAAACACCTTTTTAGGCTGTTCCACTTTCCCTAATAAATAGAGACAAGTTCTCCAATTTTCAAAATGAGAACAAAAGTAAGTAAACGTGTTTTGACTTTTTTTTTTCCTCAAATTTCCAAAATTTTCAGAAAATCAGGAAAATTTCCTCCAAGTAAACACACCCTTGATTTCTTGAATAGATGCCATATCAGACCTCTCTTTCATCCCCCCTCCCTAGATTTTGTCGAGCTTTTTAGCCTTAACAATCGGGTTGGCTTTGGATATGGAATCCTGAGCTGCCTTCTGATAATCGAACTGGCATTCGTGTTTGTCAAAGTAGCGATGAACCGCGCAGAAGAGATTCCCGCACCGACAGCTAAAACCCGTTAGCCCCACTCGCTTCCTGCAGGCGCTGCACCTCTTCGGGCCGTCCTTCGTGTTCTCACCACCATTGTTCTCGGGTTGTGTGCGAGAGTCTTGGGCGGTTACTGCGCTGGACTCTGCAGAACCGTCGTGGGAGCTTACTACGACAACATCGATAGACTTCCCACTGCCGTTCATGATACTCTCGATGGATGAAGCGGCGAGCCTAGCCTGCTCTTGCTTCAAGACTGTATCCTTGTAGCATTTAGAACACATGTTCATGGTAGCTACGATTCCAAAGAACCCGCAGTTGTTGACGCAAAGGACGGGAGCTTGGATGCCAGCTTCGTTCTGCTCCATGTCTTTGAAGTTTCCTACGCCACCGCAATCAACACGTTCTTATCTTCTTACTGCAAGAGCCGTAGGAGCGAGTCCATCACTGAGTTCTTCGACTCAGTGGTCCCGATCTGGAGTCGAGTGATCAGATTCCTCGTCTCCGCCCTAATCGTCTCCCTCTTCGAATAACTACTCCCCGAAACGGTGCCGTTTTCGCAGAGAACCCCGCTCTTTATCAAAACATCGAGGTCTTTGCTAAAGGCTATCGATTTTCGCGGACATAGAGTCGATGTCGTTCAGCGTCTTGAACTTCCCGCCGTGAAGGTTAGGGTTATGGCAGCGAGCCGAGAGATAGCCCGTCGGAGAGCGGGCGGAGAGCGACCAAAGAAGGTCCGCCGAGAGAGGGTTGCCATTAGCCGCCGCGGAATAGAGCATAGGGATATGAGTTTGAAGAGCTTCGTTCTCATGAGAGACCATTTTCCCTTGAAGCTTTGGGTTTCAGTAATGGAATCAAGGATGGACAGTAGTTCTTTGAGCTTCTTCTCTGATGCTTTCATGGCGGCTCCTGGGGAATATGAGACAAAGGAAAAGAAGGAATTAAGTAAAAAATTGCCATGTCAGCGCCCTGTCAGCAAACAACCAGAAACAATGGGTAGAAACCGGCTAGCAGGTAAATTTGGATGGATTTTCGCTGTTTAGGGATGTAATTGCACTTTTTTTTGGTTGGGTGGTCTGATTGCACTTTCGCGTTACGTTCAGTGGCCAATTTGGCCCTTATTCCACTTTTCATTTGAGGGAACCACAATGATGATGTTCAACCACAAGGTCTTTGGCATGCATAGTGGGTTTTAATTGTCACAAAACACAAATGTTTGAATTTTTCATCAAATTTTAAATGTTTGTATATTATCGCCACAAAACATAAAGATTTGAGTTATTTTATTTTATTTTTTGTCAATAAATTTCACTTATATTGGATATTATTAGTTTGAGTAATAATGATATTTAAAAAAAAAAAAAGCATGATAGCTGTAAATTATCTCTTTTAAACTCCTCATCCCAATATGGATGCATTAACCAATTATAAAGAAACAAATTAGATTAACAAAATGGGACATAGAGATTACTTTGGTATTCTAACTTAAAGTCAAAGTTCAATGTAACTTAATTACATTGTTGTATTGATTTCAACATCTACCACATGCACATGCAATTACATTATATTAGGCCTTCCCCTGTAAAAGAATTTTAAGAAAAATGTGATGAGGTGGAAGAGTGATAAGGGGGAGAGAGAAAGTTTGGATACGTCCTACAAGGTACCGAGTTTTAGTCATAATGGTGGGGGCCATATTTGTTTAAAATCGATCTCCATGCACGTGTTGCCTGCAAGTTGCGCGCTCCCGGGCGCGTAAGTGCTTTTATTTTTTCCTTTTTTTTTTTACTCCACCCTCATTTTCTCATTCCTAATCACACTTACAAAAACTCATCAAAAATCACACCAAAAATTCTACTATTGAGGAAGGCCTTAATCTCAACATCTACCACATGCACATGCACCCGACCCAACTGCCTAATTCGATTAGTTTATAAAGTCTCCTATCTATAATCGTTCAAAACTAGTTGACTTTTCAATTTATGCTCTCATGTGCTAGCTAGCAGCCTAGCACTATGCATGACTATAACATTGTATTATTTGTATATTAGCTCCACCAATTCACACTCCCCAAATGTATGTTTAAACAATCTACTTGGACATACATAATAGTATCAATAATATTGGGTTGGGTAATTAATTGCGACCAACAATACAACCACCAAAATGTATAATTGTTACATTTATAATAATTGCATTATTAGGTTAACTACTTTAAGAATATCAAGAGAAGAATAAATATTCTAATAATAAAAAAATTCCACACTCAAACCACAATTAAATTTCCATGTCACAACTCACAATTAAGAGGCAAACAAACCGAGGCGAATTTTGACCTAAAGTAACTTGAGTTTGAACTCAAAATAGTTATAGTGGCTTACATTAGAGATCAATATCGATCAATCTTAAATATATAGGCTCTAATTCGCCTTGTTCATTTTTATAACACGCAAGTTCAATGTGATTGGCTCAATGTCACCAGGGCATCATGTTCAACAATGTTATCCTGACCTATACAATGTTCATAATATTTGTTCTATATGTTCATAAAAATAAATTTTAATATGCATAAACACTAAAGTGCATGTACATCATATGTATTTTCATTAACTCTATAGTAGGTTTATAATATTGCTTTTATATATTCATGAAAACAAAGCTTAATGTATATAAACATTGCACTATAGACACATCATGGTTAATAACATTCATCTTGTACTATGTTCATAATCTTTGTTCTATATGATCATAAATATAAATCTTAATCTTAAGATACATAAACACTAAACTGCGTATTCAAAAACAAAAAAAAAAACACTAAACTGCATGCACATTATATATATTTTTGTAGTAGGTTCATACTGGTCATTATATTTGTTCATAACAACAAAGCTTAATGTACATAAAATTACATTGCATGTGTATCATGTTTAATAGCATTCATCCCATATTATGTTAATATTTATTCTATATGATGATAAACCTAAACCTTAATGGATATAAATACTAAAACTGTAGGTACATATATACATCATATTTATTTATGCAGTAGGCTAATAATGTTTCTTCTATATATTCATTTTTTTAGTACTATTGACTCTATTATTTGCTTCTTCTTTTTTTTTTTTTGAAAGCAAACCCAAGAAATTTACTATAGAAGTGCAGAAATAGAGCGAGGAGGGACAAAGTCCTAATATAGAGGCTTTGTTTGGCAGAGCTTATTTAGGAGTTTATAGCTTATTTTAAGATACTAATAAGTCATAAGCTCTGTTTGGTAATGTTCCTAAAATAAACTAGTAGCTTAAAATAAGAGTTTATTTTTAAACGCTACCTAATATAGCGTTTCAAAATAAGCTAGTAGCTTCTTAACTTTTTTTTCTATCTTTAACCTTATTATTTTAAAGAAATGACATCATTTACCCTTCCCAATTAAAACCTTTTTGGCTAAGCCTTTCTGACTTTTTTCTCTTCAATTTGTCATTTGCGTTTGAACATTGATTTTTGTATGAACTAATCTTATCATTCTTATGAATTATAAACATTTTGTTTTATTTTATATGTTTTAAAATATATGTTCTTACTTTATATTTTATTAAAATATATTAATTTCACTATTTTATATTTTAATATATAAATAATTCTATTTAAATTTAAAACTATTTAAATTGTATGAAGATGTCTTTTCTAGTATTTTTACATTTATCAGCTTATCAAAAAGTTAATTTTATCAAATACTTTTAAACATAACAGCTCTTCAGATTTCAGCTTCGAGCTTATAGTTTTTCAATTTTCAGCTACTTTTCAGCTTCTAGCTACATTTTCAGCTATGTTTGCCAAACATAGCCTAGAACGCTAGATTGAGCATAGGCAGCAGAAACCAGAGCATGAGCAATAACATTTGCCATTTTAAGAACTAAACTAATATGACAATTTCAAAAAGAAGGCATAGAAACCTTGCATGCATCAACAAACAAACCAACATAAGAGAAATAAGTAGGCCACACCACACACAACCCGCTACGGAGCTGAGAACAATCCGTGCATAACTCAATTGATAGCACACCCCTATTCTTGAGCCAAGACAACACATCCTCATATGCTATCTCCACTAGTGTTGAAAAAATCGCGCCTAGGCGCTAGGCGGAGCCCGACCGCGTCGAGGAAGGCCGAAATTGGCCTCCTCCGCGGCCGGGCGCCTGGGCCGCCTAGGCCACCGGCCGGCTGGTTTTTTTTTTTTTTTTTAAAATTATAAATCTTAAACATTTAAACTATTAATGTTATAATGTATTAACTAATACTCTAAGGGGGCGTTTGGTTCACAGAATCTTAGATTACCCAGGTAATAAGATTACTTCCAGGAAGGTAATGTGAGATTTTAGGAATGTAAGATTGCCTGATGTGTTTGGTTTGGGTTGTGGAATATAATATTACTTTGTTTGGTTAAGGGTTATATTTTAGGTTATATGGGACAATTTACTATAATGTCCATATATATATATATATTTGTGTGCCATTATTGTGTGTATTTTTATTTATTTATATGTATGAATGTATTGATACTTTATATTAAAAAATAAATATATAAATATACACTCATGTATATTTGATTATATAAACATATATTTATTTTATATAGGTTATTGTGTTAGTATTATTATTATTATATATAAGGATTAGTTAACAAGGGCAAAGTTGGAATAATTCAAGGTAATCTTAGATTACCTAAAGGGGTAATCATATTACCTTGAAACATTACCGCCACATCAGCTTTGAGGTAATATAACATTACCAGACTCAGATTACCTAGGTAATCTCAGATGACCCGAACCAAACGGCCCCTAATAGTCTAATAAGTAATAACTAATAAGAAATAACTTAATAAAATAATAAGTAATAACTAAATTAAACTAATAAGTAATGCACTAATAATTAATAAATAATAACTAATAACTTAATAAGTATTAACTATTTAACTATTAAAGTGTAAAGACTTACAATATTAAACACTTTACAATTATTAACACTTAAAATATTTTTTTTAAGTTTTTTTTAAATAAAAAAAATCTAGGCGGCCCCAGGCGCCTAGAGGACGCCTAGCGGTTTTTGCAACCTTAGTCTCCACCATAAGAGGAGATAAGCAATTGGGAAGAGGACAAGCACACGCCGCTATGAACACACCATCTGGCGCCACAAAAAATTGTGTTATACTATTGAATATAGAGCTATGAAATTGTGAATATAAATTTATGAAATTGTGAACATAGAATTCTGAAATTGTTAACATAGAGTTATGTAATTGTGAATATAGAGTTAAAAAATTATGAATATAGAGTTTAAAAATTATGAACATAGAGTTCTAAAATTGTAAATATAGAGTTCTAAAATTGTGAACATGGATCAGAGTTCACCTTGTAAGGTGGACCCGGATCCATGGCATAACAAGTGGGTGTTAAGGATTGTAAAATTAACCATGATCTATAATATAACGATGGACTAATATCCTATTATCCTCCACGTCACCAACTAACCTTTTTCTGTAGAAAGCCCGGCCCATTTCTGACATAGGATAAAATACAGGCCCAAATTGTTTAAGCGAAGGCCACTTTAGTCATTTCAAGCACCTCGGAGCAGAACCCTAGCGCTTCTCTATATTTTGTCACTCCAAAACCCTAGTCTGCAGCAGCGGCAGTCCGATCGTCTCTTCTTCGTCTTCCTCCAGGTGCGTTTACTCTCTCCGTCACTGCATTTTAATGCGTTCTATGCATTAACTGCATGAGATCTGCGAATCACTTTGTGATTCGATTTTTGTTTGACGTTGATTTGCTGTTTTTGGCTGATTTGATCAGGTAGGTTTCGTGTTCGCGCAGCAACAGCAATGGCTCCGAAAGGTACTTGGCTCGAAGAAATTATAATTCCGTGGTTTCTCTTGTGTCTTTGTTTTGAGCATCCTTGAATAGAAATGATTCATCTGCTTTGCATGACTCCATGACTATATATAACGCTATACCTGAACTGAAATTTGTTCTTCTGTTTTGGTGTGTTTGTATATTTCCTCGTTTTTATTTGCTGTTTTCTTATGCGAGTATGTCAACTAAAAGAAACGCTGTTCTCTGTAAATTTTAATTTTACGGATGTAGTGAATTAAACGTCAGAAAGTTAAGTTATGTAATGTTATGTTCATCCCATTTCTATGATAATCTCTAGATACACTGGGTGGGCTGTTAGAAGAAAATTTTGTATTGAAAAGTTGAACTTCTACTTTAACTGAGAAGCTCTAATTGATTGGACTTTAAACCTGATTTGTTAAGTCTGTATTAGTCTGATTCCTCAATTAACTTATGAGGATAGTAGTTTTCATAGTAGAGTAGACTCTGAGTTAACTTAAAAGTTCATGGCCTAAATATTAGCTTAAGTATCTCGAATATTTCCAAAACAATGTGTAGGTTAAAGAATAGATTATTTTATGTATAATCTCAATATTTGGGTTACTTGATCTTTTTATCAAATGCCAAAATAATTTTTTCAAGATCTGTCTTTTTTTTTTAGTATTAGTTTGGATGTATGTACTGAGTTATCATTTTTCTCCATTTGAATTATGCATATTTGTTGCAGCTTCACTTGCTTTTTCTGTGAGTATATTTACCCATCTGGTCTCTTTTTATAACAGGTGAAAAGAAACCTGACCCTAAGGCTCAGGCTGCGAAAGCTGCCAAGGCTGTGAAAGGTACAACCTTCAAGAAGAAGACTAAGAAGATCCGCACAAAGGTCACCTTCCACAGGCCTAGGACATTGAAGAAGGACAGGAACCCAAAGTATCCCCGCATCAGTGCTCCACCAAGGAACAAGTTGGATCATTACCAAATCCTCAAGTATCCATTGACCACTGAGTCGGCAATGAAGAAGATTGAGGATAACAACACCTTGGTTTTTATTGTTGATATCCGTGCTGATAAGAAGAAGATTAAGGATGCTGTCAAGAAGATGTATGAGATTCAGACCAAGAAAGTCAATACTTTGATCAGGTAGATACTGTAACTCTGTTGGGATTGACCTTATCTGTTTGCTGGTTTGGATGGTTTTACTTTAAGTAATGCCTCTTTGTTCTGGCTATATACTATTGACAAAAGCGTTTGAAAAACCTCAACTTTGGAGATTCTTGAAAAAGAGGATTTTTGTTACTCCACACATTTTTTAGTGTTTCGCTTATCTTATGCCCCAGTGGGATTGTGCTTGGAGTAATAATAAGAATAAGAAGTGCTGTTGTAGGTCAGGAGTGATATATCATTTGTGTTTTGTTCTGTGAAAGTAATCCCTCCCTCTTTCTTTTCTGTCTATGTAGGCCTGATGGCACCAAGAAGGCATATGTTCGGTTGACCCCAGATTTTGATGCACTGGATGTTGCAAACAAGATCGGCATAATCTAAGCGCAGTATTATGTTTTTCTGTCCAGATACTATGTTGACAATTTTGTTATTGTTTGTTATCAATAGATTTGAATTGCTATTCTGGCATTCTCTTATTGGTGTTTTAACTATAGTTTATATCAATTCCTGCTGTTTTCTACTGTCCATGAGAGGTCCTAAGTGGCTTCTACTAATATATGGTTTACATTTGATTCCTTTGAAAGTATTGCACAGCTTCTTTGAAACCAATTCACCTTCTTCAGAGACTGAAGATGGCATTTATATTAGTTTAAGCATTAAATAATCATTCTTCTCTGCTTCTTTAACACTATTGATCCATTGCATCCTTTATAGTCAGACCATCTCTACTGCAGTGCTGCTTGAGTTCTAGGAGTTTGTTTTTGTTTTGTTTTGTTTTGTTTTTTTTTTACTGCAGGGAAAAAAAAACTTTTTTGCCTCCATTTACATTCCCTGCTTTCAGTCATTTTATTGAACACCTTCCATGTGAAGATTTAGCACACTCCAAGTTTAGGTCACTTTCTTTTGCCTTCACAGTATTTTATTGAACACGTTCAATGAATTTTCTTGGTTTATTAGTCAACTTCCACATAAGCTAAAGAATGGGGAAAAAAAGAGAATTCATTCATCCAGCCACTTCATTACTATCAAATGCCACAATTTAATTACAAAGGGAATGCTGTCTCCTAGTCCTAACCAATGAGAGGAGAGAATGTTGTACAACACTATCAAGTACGAGTCTGTGCACTTGCATCATGTATCCACGATCTTTGTGGACCTCGCAAGCTCTTTGCTCTATGTACTTTGGTTTTTGTGTGGGCAACGTGTTTTCGAGCTGTTTATCCTAGTCTCTTTGTGGATTGTCATTTCCTTTCTCAGTGGCCCTCATAGGATGTCGGCAAGCCTCATAGGATGTCTTGAAAGCCTTGGGGAGAAAGTGGACTTTTTAATAGATAACATTGTCACTTGGGCCTAGGGGTCCTTTGAGGGAAGTAGGCCTTGAACCACAGTACATTTTTAATATACTAAAAGTACATTATTTGTGTACTGAAATATACATTATATAAAACAATATATTTTTTCTAAATGGAATAATATTCAAATTGGTCACTGAACGTAACCTGAAAGTGCAGTTAGGCCACTGAACGAAAAAAAAGTACAATTTCACCTGATAGCAGGTTACCTTCTATTTCATCACGTTGCTTGCTTACCTGGATGATGATGTGGCATTTTAAAATAATTTTTTAATAATAAATATAAAAATTCATAATTTAAAAAATATTAATTTTAAATATTTTTAATATTAATATTTTAATATTTTTAATTAATTTTTATTTTTAAAGTATTATTTAATAAATATTAAAAATTAAAAATTAAAATTAAAAAATATTAATTTTTAAATATTTTTTAATATGAATATATTTTTATATTTTTAATAATAATTTTTAATATTTTAATTAATTTTTTAATATTTTTAATTAATTTTTAATTTTAAAGTTATTATTAAAAAAAAAATCAAAATGTCAACTCACCACCCATGCAAGCAGGCAACCTGATGAAATGGAAGTAACCTGCTATCAGGTGAAATTGCATGCATTTGGAGTGTTCAGTGGCCTAATTGCACATTTTTTTCGTTCAATGACCTAATTGCACTTCCAGGTTTCGTTCAGTGACCAATTTGAACCTTATTCCTTTCTAAATATAATGTACATTTTTAATATATTAACAATATATTACTGTGTACTGAATTTGCATTATTTGATAATATGGTACACAATAATGATCCGACCTTAAATTCCTTGAGAGTTCAAGCCATTGGGATTTTGGTTTATCCCAATTCTTGGGCAAATTATGCAAGGTGGACCTGGGTCCAAAATTACGTCGTTTTTGTCGTTTTTTTTTTTTTTTTTAGTAAACATATTGTTGAATATAGAGTTGTCCAAAAATGTGTGAATGAAGAGGTTTCAAAGTGTGAATGTAGAGTATAGAAATCGTGAATGTAAATTTATGATTGTGTGAATGTAGAGTTGCCCAGAAATGTGTGAATATGGAGGTTTCAAATTGTGAATATGAAGTATAGAAATCGTGAATGCAGAGTTATGCATGTGTGAATCTGTAATAGAGTTAAGAAGTTCTAGCAACTTGTAGCCCTGTAATGTGTGAATGTGGAATTCTAAGTTGTGAATGTGGAGTATATGACCTGTGAATATAAAGTTTTGAATGTGTGAATGTGGAGTTTATAAATTGTGAATGTAGAGTATAGTGTATGTGAATGTAGAGTATAGTTACTAAACATATAATCCTGTAATGTGTGAATGTAGAGTTTAGAAATTGTGAGTGTAGAGTATAGTGTATGTGAATGTAGAGTATAGTTACTAAACATATAATCCTGTAATGTGTGAATGTAGAGTTTAGAAATTGTGAATGTAGAGTATAATGTATGTGAATGTAGAGTATAGTGTATGTGAATGTAGACCCAGGTCCATCTTGCAAGGTGGACCTGGGTCCACGGCATAACAACCCCAATTATTGTATCGCCAACAAAAAGATTCATCCCTAACAACAAAAAATTGAAATCCTTCAATCTTTTAAAACATTTATATGCATAAAAACCATCCATAATTACATGTCCAGTAGCTTCTCAAAGAATAATATATAATGAAATTTCCGGATCAACTATTCACAACAATTTTCATCTTCATAGCTATAAAAGATTTTTAAATTTTGTTTTAAAACACCAAACACAGCCTTCGTCTACAAGATGTTGAAAATCATTCTTAACATTCAATCAAAAAGAGAGTTAAAAAAAGATGTTGACAATTTCCAATCAATCAACACTTTTGACTCACGGGAAGCAATAGATTCTAATGGAGTGTTTGGTATGATGGAATTGTAAATCCATTCTTATGAAATTTTATGGAATAAAAATTCCATTATTCTAAAGTACTGAATTGCATAATATGAGACACAGAAACACATAACACAAGACACATAGACAGTATTTTATATTTACTTTAGTTTATGTACATAATCAATATTCTTAAGGTACAAAATTGCATAATATAAGACACAAAAACGTATGATACAAGACACAAAAACACATAGTAGAACACACAAAAGCTCTTGTTATATTTACTTTATTTCAGGTACAAAATTCATATGCTTAAGGTATAGAACTGCATAACACGAGATACATAAACGCATAACACAAGACACATACACATGCTTTACTGTTAAAAAAAACTTGTAACGTGATTTAAACAACAAAAAATTACCATCAAAATTAAAATTCAAAACTACGTCGTTTACGACTAAGGTCCACGGTATAACTATTAACTATTGCTTGGGGAGAAATTAAAGTGGACTTTGAGAGATAACATTGACAGTTGTTGGGAAACATGATGAGTACATGGGATTCCCGGGGATCATTTAATTTTATTGGATAATTCTTGACTCAATAGGGTAAAGAATGAAGAATGAAGTAAAATAATGCATAAAAATTTGAAATCCTTCCATCTTTTAAAAGATTTATATGCATAAAAACCACTCATAATTACATGTCCAATAGCTTCTCAAAGAAGAATATATAATGAAATTTCCGGATCAGCTATTCACAACAATTTACACCTTCATAACTATAAAAGATTTTTAAATTTTGTTTTAAAATACCAAACACAGCCTTCGTCTACAAGATGTTGAAAATCATGCTTAACATTCAATCAAAAAGAGAGTTAACCAAATGTTGGCAATTTCCAATCAATCATCACTTTTGACTCACTGGAAGCAATAGATTCTAATGGGGTGTTTGGTACGATGGAATTGTAATTTCATTCCTATGAAATTTTTTGGAATAAAAATTTCATTATTTGGTTTAGAGTGGACATTTCACTCCCACATGAATGATGGGGGTGGGTTCGAGCCTTAGTGGAGACAACTGTTGACTCTTTGTGCTTCAGTAGGTTGAGAAAGTAGCTATGAACAGATACTACATTGTAACAGAGTCAGTAGTACTAAAAAAAAAAGAGTGGGCATTTTAGGGTTCGGTTTCGGTTTCAGTATTAGAAAAAGTGATTCCATTCGGTTCAGTTTCGGTTCGAATTAAAAAAGTTCGGTTTCTGTTCGGAATTAGTTCGGTTCGATTTAAGAACCTCAATTTTCAACATTTTGTAATTTTTCAAATACACTACCAAACAATATATATTCACATTAGTTCAAATCCTAAGTCTAAACATTATATAACAAAATAGCAATTAATAATTACCAACGCATGACCGTGTCAAATAATTTTCAAATATTCAAAAAAATTTCCAAATATTCAAAAAAATTTCCAACAAATTGGAATTGAATTCTAGTAAACTAGAATTTAAATTCCAGTAAATTAACTGGAATTAAAATTCCAGTTTACTTAATTCCAGTAAACTAGAATTTTACTGGAATTAATCTAATTTAAATTGGAATTAATTTCAGTAAATTGGAAAACTGTGATTTTAATTTGTTATTGATTTATATATATTTAAAAAAAAAGAATAGTTTTCGGCTCGATTTTTAACCGAATTGAACTGAACTGTTAGGTTCCTATAAAACTCATACCGATTGATTCTTCGATTTTAAACCGAATCGAACCATTTTGCCCACCCCTAATTTGGGCAATCATTATTGCATAGACCATGGTCCACACAGGTGTGTGGTCCAAAAATAAAAAGTACATTATTTTTGTACTGAAGGTACATTATTTTTATACTGTATGTACATTATTTTAGGGTACATTATTTTTGTATTGAAGGTACATTATTTGATATATACTGTCAAATAATGTACCTACACTACAAAAATAATGTATTTTCAGTATAAAGATAATATACTTTCAGTATAAAGATAATGTACTTTTTATTTTTGGTCCACACAGCTCCATGCAATAATTTGCCTAATTTGGGTGAAGGGAGATGCAATTCCTAAGATCCCCCAAAAATTACAATTCCACATGCTGCATAATTGAATTTTCATCGTAAATTACAATTTTGCCCATTATTATTATTATTATTATTATACAAAGACATTTTAGTTTTTATTTATTTCTTCCCTTTCAATTCCTAACAATTCTATTCCTACATACCAAAAAATGGAATTTAAAATTCCTACTTTATTCTTTTATTACGGAATTACAATTCATTTTCTCTTAAATTTTTAGTTCTCTCATTTCAGCCACACGCCGCCCCTAATATAGACGGTGGTGCTATGTGGTTTCACATCGGGCCGGTGGGAGAAATCAATGTGTTTAGCTGTTGGGTGCCCTCATTTTTGAAAAAACAAAAAAATCAACACTTTTGACTCAATCAGCACTTTTGAAGTTATTACTTAAAAATAAATAAATAAATAAAATATGAAGCTTGTTTGTGGCTCAGAATGATCAGTCCATACTGAACAACATGAGCATGAATGATAAACCGGGCATCATTGGATCAATGTCGGACCGTTGTGGGACCAACGACACCGATCCGGCCCCATTGTGATATGTCATATGATTATAATGCTTCAAATTTCAATGGGTCGGTTACTTACTATCCACTGGCCGGTCCTTTTCTTTTTCGTACTCCGTATTTGATTTTCAACGATTTTCTTTTTGTAATAAAAAATTGCGATGTATTATATTGGTGTGAGAATGTGAGATATACGACAATGTGGATTGGACCTCAATATGGGACAATACCGTACATTTTATTGTGTTTAGATTGGTTTGACCTTGTATACAACGTTAGCTGTGCAATTGTTATACAATATGAATCATGCATGGTTCATATAGTTGTGTGAATCAAGATTCAGAACGCTGTTGTTTTTTTAATGAAAGAAATGGTATCCATTATGTTCAATCAATTTTGTATTTGTGGTGCGCTCAATTTTATTTTTTAAATATAAAAACGGAAAGCAAGTTTTTGGTTTCATTAAATTACCTCTACAACGTGCTGTTGTTACATCTCTGGGGTTCAAAACAACTGTGTTTTTCTCTTTATGACGCCATTGTTACAAGCCTAAAGCTAAGCTTCATTGAGTGTGTATAAAATGTAGTTTCTATTATTTAGGGTTTATAATCACTCGGAACTAAAATGCAGTTACAAATCATTCTGAAACCTATGAGATGATTATAATACCTGAATGATATTATATGTGTATATTGTCAAATGAATATATAGTTGAATTAGAATGATACTTTAGTGATAGTACAATAAAATTAAAGTATGTATAAAATGAAATTGAATAGTTTGTCTCACATATTGAGTGTATATGTAATGTCATCAAATGAAATTGTAGTCAAATTATAATGATACTTTATGGCGTTGTATTGAAATTATAGTGTGTATTAAATGAATGAATAGCATGTCTCATATATTGAATGTATATTATTAAATGAAATTGTAGTTGAATTAGAATGATACTTTAATAGTGTTGTAATGAAATTACAATGTGCATAAAATAAAATTGAAAAGCATGTCTCATATATTGAGTGCATATTATCAAATGAAAATGTTGTTAAATTAGAATGATACTTTAGTGGTGCGGCAATGAAACTACTATGTGTATTAAATGAAACTGAATGATCCACACAATTATTGAACTATATGGTTAGGTTACTTCTGTCTGTCAATTGATCCATGGGTCGATAAAAGAAAATACACTTAGATAAAAGAATATGAGAGATATTGGATGAGAAGAAAATGAAGCAAATATAAGAGAAGCTTCAGTCCTTATACTGTGGACCATGGTCCACAATGCATTGTGGACCATGGGTCATGGTTGATACTGCAGTTGTGTTGAATGATATTGTAGTTGTGTTGAAAGGATACTGCAGTTGTGTTGAAAAGGAAATGCAGTTGTGTGGAACAGAGACCGTGTCATTCATTTGGAACTGCAATTGTGTTGAACGGATACTACAGTTGTGTTGAAAAGATACTGCAGCTGTGTTGAACGGATACTGCAGTTGTGTTGAACGGATAAACGACATCTGTTCCGTGCAACTGCAGTTTCCTTTCAACACAACTGCAGTATCTTTTCAACACAACTACAGTATCCGTTCAACACAACTACAATATCAGTTATGATCATAGTCCACGATATAATTTGCCGAGAAGCTTAGGAGAATATTGCAACGAAGATAAGAGAGGCTACTACATATACCTTATTACTGAAACTTTCTGTCTACAATTGTTTATGGTAATCATTTTTTCCTAAAATAATTCAAACAACGTCGTATTGCTTCTTCATGTAATTTGAGTTGGGTCGGATTGAGATGAGTTGGATCGGGCTGAGATAGTTCATACTTACATTACTTCTATTATATTTTACAATTTTTTTTAAGCTTCTAAGTTAAGAATATAGTTATTTAAGTTTCTTTTACATATAAGATAAAATTGATCTCAACAACAACAACAATATTATTATTATTATTATTATTATTATTATTATTATTATTATTATTATTATTGATGGAGGATAAGCTAAGGCTCGGTACTAGAAACTCTGCATAAACAAAAGGGACGACTGATGAAGATCAGAAGGAAAGAAGAACATAGAGGCCAAGCTTGAAAGACTTGGAGGAAGCTAGGCACGGTGATACGGCGTAGGTCGGTCGATGATGAGTCGGTTGGCCGAGGGTTTGTTATAGAGGTAACAAGACAGCTGAAGATCTTAGACTGAGAGTGACTGAACAATGCTATTGAAACAGTTAATTACTAGGGAAGGAAGACGGGCTAAAGGAGAGGAGTCGGCCTGGACCGACCTAAGAGCCGTAGTCGAGGTAAAGAATGCGGTTGTGAGAGTTTCCTAAAAGAGTCAGGCGGTGGAAGGCGGAAGATATGGAAGGAAGATCGAGGTAGATTAGGAAAGTGTCCACATATAATAAGGAAAGAATTCCTAACTTGAATATGGTAGTTTAGGGTTCTCAAAGTGAGAAATCTCTCTTAGCTTGTATAAATAGGGGTGTAAGACCTTGAAAGAAGAATAAGCGATTCTCTGTACTCACAAGCAATTCATAATACAAAGAGGGCCAAAACGCCTCTCTAATTCACTCTCAAACACTTAGTCGATTTTCCAGTGGAGTTGGTCTACCGTTCGACCATACGTAGTTGATAAAACCAACAATTATTATTATTATTATTATTATTTTAGTATTATTATTGTTATTATTGTTGTTGTTGTTGCTGTTGTTGTTATTCTAAAGAGTCTATAGATGAATTACAATAACCATTATGTATTATTAGTTTATTCATTGTAATGTGAACTAGTTTTAATTTTTTAAAATTGTAAGTTTCTAATTTTATAAATTTTAACTTTATTAATATATAAATAATATATAGTTTAATAATTTTATAAATATGTTATAAAATTCAAATCTTATAAGGAGTAATTATAATTATAATTCAAAAATTATAAATTATAATTTATAGACATAACATTTTTAAAAAATTATTAATTTAAATATTTTAATAGGTTAAAGTGGTTATATTGGGTTAGACCAACATAACCTACATTCTACTATGGCTTGCACTACAAGAAATCTTTCATTTCCCGACGAAAATTTTAACGACGCTCTAAAAAACGTCGCTAAATATAACAATTCGCGACGTCATATTAAATAACGTCACTATATATTTTGGTAGAGACAATAAAAAATTTGTAATATTTACTGACGAAATATAATATATTTCGTCAGTAAAGATTTAGAATCAATGACATTTTATAATAAACGTCCCTAAATGTTTTATTTTAAAAATCATTTTTAGCCTAAAACGTCAGGAGAAGCAAAAATATGTTGCGGGAAAGATTTTTTTCATTTGGCGCCATTAAGAAAAAAAATATGTCTAATAATCTCAGTACACTACCAATACAAGTTTCCATATTCTCACTACACTACCATTTGGGTGAAGAAGGATTCCATAGCCGTTTCCGTAGCAGCAATCGGGCAGTATCATTCGGTACCGCTCCGAGACACACCTCAGTTTCCACTGCGACCGCTCCGTTACACCACCGCCGATTCCACTGCGAGAAGACCGTAGTTTCCACAGCAGCATCGCACTCTGCATCTCTAGTTTTCCCCTCATCTCACTACAATAGAGTTTCTTCACTATTTCATCATAATACCTAGCCTTCATCTCTGCAAAATCCCAGTGGAAGTCTTCCAAAGGACCCAAGCTTACAAGAGAAGATTCATGTCCAGGTAAATACAAACCCTAATCAACTAATCTCCACCCAATTGTTGGTATTATTTTTGCTCTCATTAGTTAGAATAGGATAGCTTTCTCTCTAGCTTTTTAATTTTTATTTTTTTTACTTTGTTGCGATTTGTTTATTATTATATATATATATATATATATTTAAATTTATTATGAATTATTCATACATAGGTGGGGTGGTTTAGAAATAATCATAATAATCTAGGGTATTGATGCAACCTGCAGTTTTGGCTGCCGGATGTAGCAGATTTGGGAGTAGGATTTGGGTTTTTGCAGGAGGTTTTGAGGTGAGGTTGTATGTTGGTTTTGCAAGGATTAGCTACTGCAGTTTTGGGGTGGCTGTAGGATACAGTTAGTTGCAATCTTCTGTAATCTCTCTGCAGATATGCAGCAAGCTTGAGTGTGGATTGGTTGTTGGTTTTGATTGATGATGGATATTGAGGTTTTGTGTTTGGGTTTGATGATGGTTTCAACTTATTAAGGAGGAATGAGGCCTCTAAGAAGGCTTAGGAAGCAGCAATTTGTTGTAGTTTCTGCAGGTTCTGGAGGAGGCAGCTAGTTTTTGCTTTGCTAGATCTGGGTGTTAGTTTTGGCATATTTTGCATAAGGCTTGAGGTGTAGTTACTTGTTGGTTCTGGAGGAGGCAGCTAGTTTAATTTTTACATATTTTGCAGATGGTTGTGTTAGTTCTAAGTATGATCTAGCTGCTAATAATTATTAGTCATTTCCTTTTACCATGATTATTAAATATGGGCATATATTTGTCAATGGTTCTGACTTCTGGACTAGTGCATTTTCTAGATTTCTACCATTCATTACCATGGGAATAGATGACTTGGTTTTGTTCACAGGTTAGTTGACCTCTTTTAGTATTTTGGCATTTTATTCTATTTTCTCTTTATAGTTTGCATATGTAATAATTAATATGTTCTGATTAGAATTTAAAGGTATTTTCAGTATAGTTCTAAGAAGAATTGTAAGGTGTATTTACCTAAACCAATTGGCAACAAGGAGTACGTATTTCTGATGATTTACATATATGATTTTGCATTTAATATAATATTTTTCATCATGTGTCACCTTAAATGACTGTGGAGTTTGGAATACTTCAGGTTAAACTTGATGAATTTGTAAAGCCCAGAAATGCAATTGCAGATTACAGAACTGACATTACAGGAATTACTGCAACAGATTTAGATGGAGTTACTTGTTCCTTGGCTGATGTACAGGTAAATCTTGTTATTTGGGGTGTCCTAGATTTATGCCAAAAGATCACTCAAACTTTTTTTTTTTTTTCGCATTCCTACAGAAATTTTTTAAAGAATTTGTTATCTCATGGAAAGATATTGGTTGGCCACAGCTTATACAATGACTTTCGAGGTAAGCCAACTAGTCAAATGTTATTGCGTCCATTTTTGAATTATTTTCAGAAGTTTTGGTCTATGCCAAGTGTTAATTCCTAGTATTGCTGCAATATTTGAGCATAATGAAGTAATTTTAGGTGCTTGTTTGGCTTTTTGAGCATAATAAAGTAATTTTATAGTAAGATGTGATGCAGATATTTTGTAAATTTATCCTATCCTCTCCTTATTTGATAGCATTATATATAAACGTTCTTCCTCATCATTGTATGGTTAATTTTACTGATGTAGTTTTTTACCTCACTTATATCAGAATAAACCATGTTGATCAAATTCTCTGGAAATTGATACTCCTTTGCTCATTTCTATGTGGCAAATGTATTTCTCAGTTTTTAACCTTCTTTGCAATATAGTTTTACTCCTCTATATTGCAGTGTTTCTGAAACTCTAATATTTGTTATAGCTTCAGAGACTCAATTTTAACATTGACATGGCACATAGACAAACATGTACTAATCCTTTTTAAGCAATTTGTTATGCTTTGTTTATACCGGACATTATAGAATCAATTTCATTTTATTCTTGTGGTGCATTTAGCAACATATACATTTATTGTTATTATCAAGATAAAATGGTTTGTTCTTCTTTCTAGGGTAACAATAATGATGTAAACTGTTGGAACGGAGACATTGAAGGCCTGACTTGCACAAGTATATTTGATTATTATTATATTAACAGTGTTGGATGATATCTAACCATGATTTCATAGCTATCAAATTATGTCCATATCAAATGATATCATTGCCTGCTTTAATCTTTTAGCTATTTCCGATCACTTTCATCTCGATTTAATTGCATCTTATTTGGACTGAATTTATACTGTGAGTGTCAGTAGTTGACAAGAAGTATTTTTGTTTGCCAGGTTCATCAAATTGCAAAGACAAGGTCTTATTTGTCAATTGTCATATGAAGAGGTTTGCATATTTTACTTCATCTATTGTTGTTTTGCTTATTCAATTCCGGTAATTGGTAATTTGTAATAGAGGCTAACAGCACATTCCATGAAGAGTACAGGTTGAATAAAGGGGTTAATCTTCTTCCTTATGCTACTTGGATAAGGAATGAAACCTTGTTTTTCGAGATAAGTCAAGAGCCAAGCAAGAACATAGAGGAGAGGAGCAGAGGAATAGGGAGGATTCAGTATGCAGGTTCTTTCATTTTTCTACAATATGATTTATTTTCTTGACATGCTTGTGAATGGATTAACTATATGCTGGTGCGAAAGATACCACTAAACAAACAATAATTGGCATATTGCCTTTGATTGAATACTTGATTTCTTTTCATGAGACAAAGCTTAAGTTTTTTTATTAATGATATGGCATCATCAAGATTGGCAACTTGATCTACAAAAAGGTACATATTGCTATTGATTGAATACTTGATATCTAAATTTTTATTGTGGTTTTCTCTAGAAATTTTTTCATAGACTTAGCAAGTTTTATTTGTTTTTATAAAATTTCAATTTATGAATTTAACATACTAGCTTTGGATTCTCTTTTGACATTTTGTTAGAACGTGTGGTGGTAATGTTTAACATATGAAAATTTGATTTTTTTAAATAATGCTTGTCATAGTGAGAATACTTGTTTTCCCTTTGCTACCCCAAGAAATGTTTTGTTTTAACAGGATCATTTAGCATTTTGCAAAGCAAATTTTTGTTTTTATTATTATCTATTAATCCTATTATGTGTCAAGTTGAAGTAGTTGAAGACCTTTTTGTATTCTTCAAGTGCTCATAATAAAAGAATATTGACAACTTTTCAAAGAAAATTAAAATTGTCTCATCTTTAGCTGACATTCTTGAGAAGTTAGATACTTCTAAATGTGGAGATTTTGCCATGAATTAGCTTGGATTTGGCCTTAGCTTGTAGAGGTCTTCATGGGAATTCACCAAGTTTTTACAACTTAGTTAATGAGCTCAAGGGGTATACCAACATTTGAAGGTATAACCAAAGCTTAGAATTTTATTTATCATTTCTTTGTTATGTAAATTTTGATTTTGGGGAGTATACGGCTAGAATGGAAATTGATTACATGCTATAAGCAACTAATAAATGAAAAATTAGCAAAGAAAAGTTAGGTTAGAAATTAAATATAATCACAAGAAAGTATAAAGCCATGTAAATTAATTATTTGATTGAGTTGAATATATAGTTTTGAATAATTTATTACTCATGCTTGAAAAACATTTATGTTTTTTTAGTGACAGGGAATTATTGCATATCTAGATGCACTCATCAAATCAGACTTTCTTCCCAAGACAAAGGACTTTCAAAGTGCCGGCCTCAATAGTTTTGTTGAACATTAGAATTATTATCCATCTTTATGTGCATAAAATTGTATATATTCCCTTGTCTAGACTAGCCTTATTTAAGAATCATTTGTATCACATTACATCCTTGTAATTCAATAAATATTATATTATGAAAAATATTCTATTTTGAACATTTAATTGATGCTAATATATTTTATTTTCAATTATATGAAATTGTTGTGTAAACCTTTTTATATACAAGTATATGTAAATTATCATCAATTATTAAGAAAAATTGTAAATATCTCCAAATATAAAATTTTGTGATGACAACGAATATGGAAAAAAGCGTTAGTAAATGTCTTTTTATTGACAAATTTTTATTTTATTGACACATATCATTTTTCGTCACCAATTAAATTTATTCATGACAAGGACATAATTGAATGGAAAACGTCAGTAAAGACACATTTGCTGACGAAATATTTTACTTCGTCACAAACTATTACTGACGTTTTTGTTAATATTTCGTCTCAAAAAAGTACGTATTCCATGACATTATCAAGACCATGCAAAAACGTCAGTAATTGTAATATTTTGTGACGAAAATTTAACTTCGTCAGTAATACCTTTCCATACGCCGCTAAGCCGACGATCCGGGTGACGTTTTTATTTCGTCAGTAAAAACATTTCGCGACGTATTTTTATTTTTATCGACGTTTTTTAAACGTCGCTAAATGTGAACATTCTTGTAGTGTTGACATAATATGATCAACAATTCAACATAGTGCCGGTTTATGTGGACTTGAGCCGAGCCGATATAACACGACCCACTTGATACCACTAGTGTAAGATAATAATTATTACAATTAATTCGTATTGCATGGTTGGGAGTTGCTTATTATTGTATTACAACTAATTTAGATGCGAGTTCGAGGTGAACTGTTATACAAAAGGGAAATGTTATTGCATATATGATATTAATGTTATGACATTATAATAATTAAAAAGATATTATATGTTCTAAATTATTCAAAATGTGTTGTGTTTTTCATCAAATGGGTGGTCAAATGAATAAAATATTATTCTTGTATCTAAAATTCATGAGTTTAATTTTTATTAATACCTTGGTAAATCGCTCTCCTGGGAAATGTGAATTTACCCGTATGCAATGATTGTGGGTTTAATTTTTATCTTCGCCTAATTAAAATGTGTTGTGTGTGTGTGTGTGTTTTTTTTTTTTTTTTTTTTTTTAAAACTTTGGAACACACCTATTAAATTGAGACAATTTTCTTGTCGGCCTCTTGTTTCACTAAGGGCAATGGTAATATGAGATATTATTTTATTGATTAAGTTATTGTGGATTTGTAGTTTCAATTCATTCATAAATAGTCAATGAATATAAAATATTTTTACACTTGAGTTATCTTTTATCTTCACATATACTCTACATATCAATAATTCTTATGCTATAATTTCGTTTTGTTTCATTCTTTTGTGTGTGTCACTAAAAGTTTAGGTAGGTGATAATATGTCACCCTAATCAAGGATTAAGTTACTAAGACAATGGTCTAATAGATGATTTCATGAGAAATCTCACCCAAAATTTATTTCTATTTGCAAGGTGAGGGTTCGATTTTTACCATGCATGAACATTTGGCCAGATTTGGATTTGAATTGATTTTCTTGGGTGCAAAAGTGTATAGTTTGGTGTTGAGTTCGCCTCCTTATGGGCTTGAATACGGATTAATGAGGGTCAAAATATTTGAAACTAAATTGACTCAATTTATCTCCTTATGAACCTAAGCAAGTTTATGAGATTTAGAATATAGTTCATTGACATGATGGATGCCATGTGAATCAAACTTATATATATAATTTTTAGTTGTTTTTTTTTTTGTTTATATATATAGTTATAAAAAAAGAGAGCAAAATTAAAAAGAATTTGTGAGTTACAAGAGAGAAAGCACAATGTATAATTTAACAATGCATATAATTATACCAACACATTTTAGATATATGTGTTTCATCATTAAGGACTAATATCATATTTTATCATATTTTAGATAGAGATTGGAGAGATATTGAAATTATCTAAGTTAAAAAAAAAACACTGAAATTGAAATTAAGAAAACTAAGAACGAGTAATATTACATATACTCCTACTTTCTACTCACTGCTGAGCTAACATCATTTGATTCAATTAAACAACGAAGTGAGCCACTGTTTTTATTCATTTACTTTTATTTATCCAATAAAATTTATACATGTTATAAGAGTTATGCTCCATGAGAGTACATATATAATTTTCTAACCCAATAATGGAATGGAATGAGCGTGGGGCCAGCATATAACTTGGTCGGCTATCAAACCCAATGATGATTGATAACCAATTAATCCAATTATATAGGGAGTTGTTGAAATCTCCACTGTAAGAAATCATAGCCGGCTTCCATAGCTGTACCAGACACCGACAGGTGGCGCTTAAGTACAGGGCCCCATCCCCCTGTTTTACCGGCAACCCATTTTACCGGTTCTTGGCCGTTATTTCAGGTGTATAAATACAGTTGCTCCCTCTTCGTTCTTCAACCAAGAGTGCGCCATTTGCTCAACCAAAAATATATAACCACTCAGCTCCATCTGAATCTTAAACTCCACCGGAAAATTCGACAATGCCGATTCACCGGATCGCCATCGGCAACCCCGGCGAGGCCGCTCACCCCGACGCCCTCAGGGCCGCGTTCGCCGAGTTCTTCTCCATGGTCATTTTTGTTTTCGCCGGACAAGGCTCCGGCATGGCTTTCAGTAAGTTTTTCTCTTCAATGCCGTTGAGAATTTTTCATGAAATTGTAATTTATTAAATAGGGAAAACGACACTTTTGTCATCTGAATTGTTTTATTTTTGAAAATTTAATCACAGTAAGTTAATTTAAATAAATTTAGCCTGTTGATTTTAAATGATCAAAATAATATAGAGAAAAGAGTTTATTAATGGTGTTTGATAATTATATAACATCAATGACTAAAAGTCTAAAAGTCTAAAAGTGAAATATAATGGCCAATTAAGGAATTAAATTTGTTTAAATCAAATTTGTATGGAGTGATGGATAATGGATGGGTTAATTGATTGCAGCTAAGCTAACCGACGGCGGAGCTTCGACGCCTTCCGGGCTAATAGCGGCGGCGCTATCCCACGCAATGGCGCTCTTTGTGGCGGTTTCAGTCGGCGCCAACATCTCCGGCGGCCACGTGAATCCCGCGGTGACATTTGGAGCCTTCATCGGAGGACACATCACACTTTTAAGGAGCATACTGTACTGGATCGCCCAACTCCTCGGTTCCGTCGTCGCCTGCCTCCTCCTCAACTACGCCACCGGCGGAATGGTAAAAAAATATATAACTCAAAACCCTCCCAATATATATATATATATATATATATATATATATATATATAGTCAGATCAAATAAGAACTATTCTTTTTATGAGAACTATCTTATACAATCAGTAATATTGAATTGTGCAACTCTTACTACCTGATTAAGAGACAGGATGAGAGCTTCGTAATTAATTTGAACTTTGGATTATGCAACTTGTAATGCGTGGTTGTGCAATTGCTGTTACTGAGTTGTGCAGTTTCACAATTAATCTGAAATACTAATGATTATTTACAAGGTAATATCTGTTATATTTTCTTAATGTTTTTCATTTTAAAGAATCAATGCTGGTTATATCTTGATAAAGCTGTCGTCACACTACATAGTAATTGGCTGGAATGCTCCCCTATAGTCTCAAAACCAGGGCCGGATTTTAGGGCGTGCAAGATGTGCAACCTCACAGGTTTGGGGGGCCCTAGTCCAGCCCTAACCTAATAGGTAGTATATGTATTTCTGATTATATTGACTCAAAATTAAGTTTTTTTTTTTTTTGTGTTTTTCTCTTTGCAATTTTTTTGAAATTCTTAATTTATTTATACTTTGATAGAGCCTCACTTAGTTATTAGTACATGGCCCCGCAAATCAAAAAACAGGCTCAAAACATCCTTAAACTCCCTGAAAATCTGAAAAAATTTGCCATTTTGATTGCAGGAAACCTCGGGATTTGGACTCTCAACCGGTATAACGACCTGGAACGCGGTGACGTTCGAGATCGTGATGACATTCGGGCTGGTCTACACGGTGTACGCCACGGCCGTGGATCCAAAGAAGGGAGATTTGGGAATCATTGCGCCCATTGCCATCGGTTTCATCGTGGGCGCCAACATCTTAGCCGGCGGGGCCTTCGACGGCGCCTCCATGAACCCCGCGGTGGCCTTCGGGCCTGCGGTGGTCAGCTGGACATGGACCCACCACTGGGTTTACTGGCTCGGCCCCTTCGTCGGCGCCGCCATTGCCGCTCTTGTCTATGACAACATCTTCATTGGAGGCCACCCTCATGAACAGCTCCCAGTCACAGACTATTGAGAAATTTGGTTCCCTCATTTTATATGGGACATGAAGTTTGGTGGAGGGTAAGAAAGTGTTTATTATACATTATTTGGTGGGTTTTTGATCTGCTGTTTTAGCACTTTGAACTGTTCTTGTTGGATTTGTAATCTTGTTTTTTTTTTTTTTAGTGTTTCTCCTTTCCCAGAATGTTCTGTATCTTGTTTTGGTAGTTAATGATTGATTGAATGTCTGTTTCTGTTTCATAGTCAGATTTAGCAAATTACAAGGTTTAGATCCATTGATCAATAGGTAAACAGATGAGATAGTAAATTAGTAATTAGTAACAACTTCACTTTACTCTAAGCCTCATCAAAGAGAATATTTAGTTTGGCGAACCCGCCCTAACCAAATTGGTTAAGCTGGTGACTTGGTAACTACAAAGTTATAAGTTCGACTCACACGGATTATTGGCCTTTTTAGTTTGGGCCAGCTAGCTATAAGCAACTTAGGCTGGTATACCTCATTGTGGTTCTTTATCGACTGAGGTCACAAGACTGGTTTACCTGTGCATACTATAAGGTAATGGCTACATTGCGAGTTTCTCTTATCACTCGAAAAAGGGGGTATAAACCTCAGTGATATCTGTCATTCTTTTCCATCATTTAAGTTAAGGAAATTTCAAAAAAGGCTAAAGAAAAAATGGTGTGTCTACAACATATGAAGGTGGGGGGAACATAAACCTGCATTGTCCTCAATTTCTTCCACAAACTTGTAGGAGGCCTTCTTGGATGCTCCATTGTTTGGGTTTCCTCTGCCTTTGTGTCTCGGGATCCTTATCAGGCACCTCGGGTGGCTTCCTTTCGTCGCTATCACCATCCGGGGCTCCACGTTGAACCCCTTAACCAAGCGTTCCCTCAACGAAATGATCCTCTCCTCACCATCTGCAAACCCTTCCAGCTTAACCAGTTTCAGATGGCGCAATTTCGCCTGCTTTCTTTCTTTGTTGCAGCAGCTAGCCATTCTGCTTGGCTCCGCGTTGAAGCTTGAAGGATCAATCTGCAGAAATATGGATGCTGTTAGCAAAATACCATAAAAGAAAGTAAAATTGTAGGATGGATTCAATATAGTATATAGATTACAGTTATAAAAAGCCTCTGCAATGAAGGGGAAAACTGCAGAAATGACATTATTGCTGCTTCGATGTTTTGTTCCGAGCTATCGATCCACCACAGCTCTTTCAGCTTGGTGAACCTGAAATTCTCATGCCCATTGCACAGCCATGGCATCATAATTTCCTGCAAAAATTCATTTTACTCAGCTCAGAATATTGTCTAAACAACAACCATTTTAAGGATTGTCATAGGAAGACAATATATAAAAATAACCTTAAAGATCCATCCACTCAGTGTCAGAATCTTGACATCTCTCATTGCCAGCAAAAGGGCATTGTAGTCCTGGTACTTGAAGTGACCAAAGCCCGGGCCTTCTCGGCATTCCAGCTTAACATCCTCCAACGACTCCACACCCTCGAGCGAAAACCAGCAGAGGGGACCTCTGAAGCGAAACGTCTGCAGCTCATAAGCCTCAATAGCGAGAGATTTCAGGCGGGAACAATCAATAACTGTCAAATTCTGCAGCCTTGAGGCAGCCTCGAGCCTCAAAGACCTCAGCCCCTCGCACTTTCGGATGGTTAGGCTCTCGATGAACCCCAAGTTCGATGCAACACAGGAAACCGCATCACTTGTCAGGTAGTTCACAGATGTTAAATCGAGATTCCTGATCGAATATTGTGGAGAGTGATGCAGATGAGAAGTGGTGGTGTTCAGTATTAGGTGCCAGCCAAAATCTCTTGGGAAATCTAGTTTCCCTTTGGAGAAATCGAGGTGGAGATTGGCTTTCAACCCGAGGGAAGCCACGAGGACAAGGCCGCCGCTGCTGCCATAGCTGTACTGAAGCTTCCTAGGATGCTTGAAGGGACATTCAACATCAAAGTTGGAGACTAAATCCCCAACAGCACAAAACATCCCTTCTTTTGATCCATTTAAGGTTAATGTTTTGCCCCAAAAATCGCTCCACCGGGTCGACAGAGCTGCAGTTTTCACTGCAGAATCCAGGGGAATCAGAGACAGGATCTCACTGAGGATGTCATCTGCCAAATTGCTGATGAAATCTTCTTTTGCTTCTTCATCTGAAAGATAATCACTGCTTTCAAAAAACAAAAAAAAAAGTCAAAATCTTAACAAATACGAAGATTTAACCAGACAAAAAAGAAACATTATAGGATTTTGATTACCTTAGATGAGGCAGAATATGATAGTTGCAGCCATGTCTTCTGCCATCATCATCCTGCAGGACATGCTGCCTATGACTGTGACTCTTGTTTTTCTTATTCATCTTTTTGCCCATCTTCGCTAAAACCTTAATCAATAAGGGTTCTTGAGGTAGGACCATATAAAGTTTAAAATTGGATTATTGTTTTTTTTTTTTTTTTTTCTTGTTTAACAAAAAGACAAATTGACTTGTGTTATAATAATACCAAGTCAAGAAACTAAAAAGCAGCTTTCATTTCCATTTTTCTGAAAAACTCAAAAGTGAAACATCAACAAGAAGACAGTGAATTCAACATTTTTGGTAAGCCCTATGTGACAATTTTAAATGCTCCATATATATATAAAAAAAGAAAAAATAGCACTTTTACCCCCTATGTTATGTGCTTATAGCACTTTTCCCTCATGTGTTATTAAAGTGGTTGTTTTCCCCCTGAGTTATTTTAAAAGTGGTAGTTTTCCCCTGTAATGTTAAATTGACATTTTTGCACTTAAAAATAACTATTACATTTATTTTTATTCTCCAACCAATTATTACTAATATGTATGGAAGATCACAGTAACCTAATCGAACACTGTAACAAATTTGAACTTAAATAGTATAGACGATTATGGTTACGATTCAGAACCGAAAAAATAAAATAAAATAAAATAATTGTTGAATTTAGACTATTTTTAAATAAGAAATAAAATTATAAAAATAAATAAATAAATAAATAAATAAGTTTTGATTGGCGATTCAAAATTGAAATTGGAACCGAACCGTACCGATTTATCAAAATAAGTGTTTGATCATTTTCACTATATATGACTGTGGTTAAATTCCGATTTACGGTTTAAGTGTTTGATCATTTTCACTATATATGACTGTGGTTAAATTCTGATTCACGGTTCAACAATTATTTAATTTTATTTTTTTTCGGTTTTGAATCGTAACCAGAACCTCCATACTATTTTGGTATGATTGCTACAGTGTTTGGTTAGGTTCGAACCGAATCGTGATCATCCATACATATAAGTAATAATTTGTTGGAGAAGAATAATAAATGAAATAATTATTTTTAAGGGTAACAATGTCAATTTAACATTTCAGGGGTAAAAATTGCCACTTTAATAACACAGGGGAAAAAAAGTGCTATATGCACATAACATAGGGGGTAAAAGTGCCATTTTCCCTAAAAAAAATAACTTTGACTTAATATTTACTGGTTCAACTATGTTATATACTTGTTGGTTCGAATTCATATGTATGCAATAAACATCTTTGAAAGAGTCGCTTTTAAATAAGAAATCTTAATACTTATTCGTGCATAATCTTTACAGTGGCCAATTAACTAAATTGTTTCTATTATTGATAAATTGTTGATAACGAGTTACTAATCACCTACAAAAACAATACTTAGAATATGTTAAAATCAAGAAATCAAGGATCAGAAAATTCGATTAATTAATCAGTAGAGTTATTAAAATGCCCTTAGCTTGTCAAGTCAGTTCTCAATGCCACCTAAAAAGGTGGGGGTGGGTTGAGAATTTAGAGGCCCACCAAAAGGCGGACTACACGAGCTTGCCCTACATCTCCACTTGAGTCACAATAAACATGTAGTCTTCTGTAATATTGTACAATTAAGTTGATCTCCACTTAATCAAATTGAACTCAAAGTGCTAGGCCCGCTTCTCTTCATTAAGATTGTTTAACTTCAAGTATTAAAGTGACCTCAATAAATAACTAACCGTGACCAAAGAATATTGTAATCAATTTGACTTAACATAACACTTTAGTCGATCACACTTGTGCAATTATATATTAAACAAACTTTCTTTACTGTTATCCAAAATAAAATTACATGTAATATATTCATGATACAATTACAATTCGATCACTAATTCTATCAAGTCAAAAAAGAAAAAGAAAAACAAATTAAACAAATAAAACACCATTTAGCTCACTTAGAACAAAATAAATCAATTCGAAAGGAATTGAATATTATTGTAAAGTGTAAACTTTGTGTAAACGGCAAGTAGTTAGGTTGATGGTGAGTATGTTAATTATTGCATTCTCAAATTTCCCCATAACTCAAACATTCATTGTGTCGTTTACGAAGAAACATTGAGGTTTGTTTCCAAAATAGGAAGATAAAACCAATGTTTGTTCCAACAAGGTTTCCAGCGATGTATTGAACTTTTTGAGTAAAATAAAAGCATAATATAATATAATTGTTTTCCCTTTTAGGCCGGCGTTTTCCCTATTTCGACTATCTGTCGAGATACAAATAATTTGTTTAAAATGAAAATAAAAATCGAGATACAAATCTACGTCTACACTTATATTAAGAGTCAATATTGTTAGACCCCTAACTGGAACTAAAAAAATGTTTGGTGTAATAGTTTGCTATAACATATTGTACTTTGTGTTCTCCTTATTGTGTAACCTCCAATTAAATTCCTAATATATCCTAATCATTTATATTTTTACCAAAATCTTTCTGTTAAATATAAAAGAAGTTTAAGTGTTTAACACTAAATTCTTTAGGCAATTTGTTTCTTTATTGCAGTTTTCAAACAAATTGGAAATATTCTATAATACAATTCTGTATAAATTTCTAACTTAAAATTAGAATATTGAAGTCTTAATAGGATTCTATAATGCAATTTTGTATAGATTCCTAACTAAACAATTATTATACCCAAAACAATAGTATATAAGCCCCTCCCCTTCTCACTTGTATTCACCCAAAACTAAATTTAACATATTTTACAACAAACCATCTACTTAACATTCTATAGGTATGATTGTCAAAATATTATCATGCTAATTTTATTATTTGTATTTGTACTCATAATGATTACAGTTTTAAAAAAAATCAATGATAGTATACTCATTAATTAGTATAACTTCAATATCGTTATGTAAATATATCTATTGTATAATCTGTTCATCTATACTTGTATCCTTGTATGTAATATTGTGGTTCTCATTATATTCCTATATAATCTACACATTCTAGTTAATCTTAACTCCCTAATCTATGGTTTTTGAATTTATGTTGTGGTTCCCATTATATTATTTCATAACATCCTTTATGAACATATTTCCCATGGTACAAGGATATAAGTCATGACAAATGCAGTAAAGTTAATTGATATTGACACACAAACCGTGGGTTGGAGTTGTACAGTTCATGTCATTAAGGAAAACGAACAAAAAAACGCTATTGGAACGCCTGAGAAAAAGTATATTCTCACCGTACTCGAGGATGAAATAGTAAGTAAATAATAAAAAATTTCTCCCTTTTTATTATTATTATTATATTATTATTATTATTTTATTTTATTTTTTATCATTATTAGTATTATTATTATTATGAAGATACTCTCATTCACCACCAACATCATTGTAAATGCTATATCTAAATGCAAGGAACTCGTGTTCAATCAATAGTATTTGATAATGACATTGGACATTGATTTAATCGCTCAACGCGCGAGTGATAACTAGTAATAAAGAATAAGTCTATAACTATACGTAAAATAATAATTAGATTGTTAAATTATAAAATATTTTAAGTAGACACTTGTTAATTAATGCAATTAAGTTGATAAGTCTGTCATATGCAATTAAGTCAATTAGCTTTAAACTCCATGTATACACCAGTTAAATGTGATATAGCGTCATATTTAACGTTGACATGTATAGTAGAGTGTTTTTTTTTCCAATCAAGCATCCCATTTCTTCAATTTTGGCACCAACGAACTTTTCTGTCTAGAATCTAGATGACAGAAAGGCCATGCAAAGCCATTGCTCTTTTTTTTTTGTTTTTTGTTTTTTGTTTTTTGTTTTTTGTTTTTTTTATAATTTTATTTATTTGCACAAAGATGCGACTTTAGCCTTAACTCCCTTAAATATCACATCTACATGCCAGGTAACTATGTAAGTGCATTTTAACCAGTTAATCCTTCATAACTAGTGGCACTCGGTGTCCTGGTTTACACTCACACATGAATGATGAGAGTGGGTTTGAGCCTTAGTGGAGGCAATTGTTGACTCTTTGTGCTTCAGTAGATTGAGAAAGTAGCTATGAACCTAATTATTTTAATTTAATGAGTTGATGTGTCTAATGTTAACTTAAAAAAAAATTTAGGAGCCTTATTGATGTTTTTCTTATAGTTTGAGAGTTTATTTGACTTTTTTTGTCCTTTAAATTTTAAATTATTATAAATTTGTTATAACACTAAATTTGTTCAAAAAATAAATTGATCCACCATTACTTTCCAGGGTTAGTTCAGTTTGTTTGACCAATTACCTAAAAGTCTTGCTCTAGTAATCAGAAGAGATGAAAACTCTTTGTATGCATAGTGCACATGTAGGAAGGCGGGGTGGGGGTGGGGGTGGGGAAGGGAGCAGTAGGATATCTAATGTATCGAAAAAATTGATCTACTATTGCCACTAAAATTATATTGTCATGATGTTTCTCTCACTGTCACATTCACATCCTGCATCACTACCACTATTACCCGATAGCATAAATTTTTAGAAAATTAATTAAATAAAAAGATAAAGGGGTCGTTTACTAACTTGGAAAAATGAAGAATTTTTCAAAAAAAAAAATGGAGTAATGAAGAAGTGAAAAAAGGAAAAATGGAGAAGTTGTTTACTAAGTTCATTTTTCCAAATCCATTCTCCACTCCATTTCTCCAAATCTTATACAAAATTGGAGAGATGGAAATTAGCTCTCTCTAAATGGAGGAATGGACATAAGCGTGTGGATTCTATTTTTTTTAACAAAGGTCTCCGGTTCGAGTCAAGCTAAACACATTTTTTTGCTTCTTTAGGATTATGTCATTTCTTTCATTGCTCCTTCTCTCCATCGCCACTCTCTTCTCTATCGCTGCCCTTTCTCTCCATCTCCCCTTCTTTCTTTTCATAAGCCTTCTTTCATGTACAACAAAGAAGAACGTAGCAGCACTCCGTCAAGCCACACATTACTCCGGCGAGCCTACATTTTCCGGTGAACATTTCATCTCAAAAATTCAACACGGACTCTCCAAAATCTTTCGTAAGATCTTGTTCAAGTCCACAAGTAATTATCTCAACCTATTTTATTTAATTTGATGAATCATATCTCATTTTTGTAAAGCTTTAATTGTGAAATTTGATTTTGATACATCATTTTTCTGTTGAACAAGTAATTAATATTTTGGACAAAATTAGTTATGATATTAGAACCCATTTTGAGATTCAGCTTGTGATTTTAATAGCAGAACCTCAAATGAGGTTTTGATTTAGAACCTCGTTTTGAGGTTCTGATGCAGATCAGAACCTCAAAATGAGTTCTGATTGCAGAACCTCAAAATGTGGTTCTAAAATTAGAACCACATTTTGAGGTTCTGATTTTAGAACCTTTTTTTAGGTTCTGTTGAGGTTCTAAAATCAAAACCTCAAATGAGGTTTTGATTGCAGAGAATGATCTCATTTTGTAGTTCCATTTTGTATGTCTAATTTTTGTGAATATTAGTTGAAAAGTTAATGAAAATTGTATATGAGTAACATACGGAATACGCATAACGAAGATGCAAAGTGGTTGGATAGTACCCTTGTCGTTTTTCTTGATATTGTATACGATAGGATCAAACAGCATCCTAATGGACAACCTGTTTTTAAGTCCTCTTCCTGGAATGAAATGAGTCAAGAGCTTAAAGACAAAACAGGATGTGTTTATACCGGTATTCAATTGTGTGGAAAGTATAACAGATGCAAGGATTTACATAGACGCTTCTTAGAGGTGTTAAACCATATTGGAGTAACATTCAATGCTGAAACAAATAAGGCTGAAGCGGATGATGTAGTTTGAGAAAGTTTCTTCAAGTTTAGGAATTCTGCACTCATGGAAGAATTATTATTTGGACACCCTACAAGATGCTATGAACAATTAAAGGTGAAACTACATGTATTCTTTTCTTCTATGTAAGAGGTTGAAGAAAATGAAAGTGTTAAAGGATACAAGAAATGTTAGTGCAGAATAACAATTGGCTAT
Source organism: Ipomoea triloba (assembly GCF_003576645.1). NCBI lineage: Eukaryota > Viridiplantae > Streptophyta > Magnoliopsida > Solanales > Convolvulaceae > Ipomoea > Ipomoea triloba. The sequence goes on along the minus strand of NC_044920.1, from coordinate 3,579,440 downwards.
TGGACTTAATGTTTTATGCCAAGCATGCACACAACGTATTGTAGCTGAAAGGTTTCGACATTCAACTGCAACTGTTCATAAATGTGTGAAGATCACGATACGAGCGCTTGTAAGATTAGGGAATGATATAATTAAGCCACAAAATAGAGGACCTGTTCAACCAGAAATCTTGCGAAATCTAAAATGGTATCCTTATTTCGAGGTATCATTATTATTATTATTGTTATTGTTGTTAATATTATTACAATCTTTATTGTAGAAATGTATAGGCGCCATTGATGGAACACATGTGGCAGCTTGGGCACCAACATAAAAACAAAAGATATATCCTGGTCGAAAGGCTCAATGGTGACTCAAAATGTCATAGCTGTTTGTTCACATTACATGATGTTTACTTACGTACTCGCAGGATGGGAGTGAAGCGCCAATGATTATCGCATATTTGTAAATGCAATAACAAAACCTGAACATGGATTTCCTATGCCTTCCCCAAGGTATGATATTGTTCTCTTCTTGATCATCTTTTTTTTTTTTTTTTATAAACGAAATGAGTAAATTACTTTGTTGAAAATTATAAATAGGTTATTAATTATGTGCATCAAGGTTTAAAAAGGCGCTGGCAAGGCACGCCTCGGTCCGAGGCGTATGGCAAAGGCCATGAGGCGCACGCGTCTTACGCAAGGTAAGAGGCATCCGCCTCAGCCGTATGAGGCGTAAGTCTGAGGCGATAAGCCCATTTCCCAACCCTTTCATAGTCCAATTTCTTTGTTAAAGCCCAATCAAACAAAACCCAATCCAAATAGGAATTATATTCACTATATCCAACCCTAAGTTGGTTCAAAATAATTATCTAAAACACATTAAAATAAAAAAACCAAAGCCCTCGAGACTCAGCCTCTACGAACCAAGCTAGCGTCCGTGAACAGTGCGGTTGTGCGAAGACCTTCCGGCGACCTCCACGGCTCTGCGAACCTCCGGCGACCTCCACGAATATGTGTATTGTTATATATAATATAAACACACGGTGGCTGTTGTATCTTCAAAATAATTTATGATGTATGTGTGTATTAGTGTATATATAATATACTACTGTGGTAGTGGCAGTGTGCCACACTGCCACCACTCTGCTAGTGAACAAAAATTTGTTTTTTTTTTAATTTTTTTAAAAGTTAGTCCTTATTAGTTTTCATTAGTGATTAGCTTAGTTGTTTAAATATTAAATTAATATTAATTATTTGTAAGTTGATTATTTTTAACAATGGTGAACAAGAGTAGTAGTGCAAAAAGTGGTGTAGTGAAAGATCCGGCTTGGAAACATTGTGTTGAATTGGTTCATGAAGGTAGAGTAAAGAAGCCTTACAAATATGTCATATGCAATTATTGTAAAAAAAACTATCACAGGAGGGGTGTCAAGGTTTAAACATCTTCTTGCCGGGACAAATAAAAATGTTGCACCGTGGTTAAAGTACTCGAAGAAATTAAGCGAGAATATGTTGATATTTTGAACAAATTGGCAAATAGAAAGAACTTAGCACAAATGGAGTTTGAGCAATGTGTTGAAGTTGTTTCATATTTTGGAAGTGGGAGGGAAGGTGAGCATGAAGACAAGGTTGCTTCTGGTTGTTCAATTTCTAATAGAGGTATCCGATATGGTGAAAGGGAATGCTAGTGGTGATGAAACAACCACTATCATATCACCTCAAAATGCAAAGGAATTACGTAAACAAGTTTGTTTAGATGTTGGGAGGTTTTTCTATGAAAATGCAATATCGTTCAATGTGGCAAGGAGTCCTTCATTTGTGAGCATGCTTCGGTCAGTTGGTGCATATGGTCGGGGATTTAAGCCTCCTAGCATGTACGAGCTTAGGACTTGGATTTTAAAGGAAGAATTTAAGACAACCGAAGAATTTGTTAATGACATTAAGAGTACATGACCATTAATTCGAGTTTCAATCATGTCTGATGGTTGGCAAGATGTTAGACATCGGAGTCTAATCAATTTCCTTGTTAATAATCCTAGTGGCACAGTATTTCTTAAATGTGTTTATGTTTCTGAACATGTTAAGGATGCTAAATTGTTGTTTCAGTTCCTTGATGAAGTTGTTGAGGAAGTTGGAGAAGAACTTGTGGTTCAATTGATCACTGATAAAGCGGGGTTAATGCTTATGGAGAAGAGAAAGCATTTATACTGGACTCCATGTGTTGCACATTGTCTTGATTTAATGCTAGAGAAGATTGGAGAGTTGTCACAACACAAAAATGCTTTGATCAAGGCAAAGAAAGTGAGCAACTACATTTATAATCACTCTTGGGTCTTGAGCTTGATGAGGCAATTCACGAATAGAGAGCTTATTAGGCCGGCTGCCACTAGATTTGCCTGCATATTTGACGATGCAAAGCATTTATCAAGTGAGGCAACCATTGGAAGCTATGTTCACTTCTGAAAAGTGGACAAACAGTAGTTATGCAAGCAAAGCTGATGGGAAGGAAGTTAGAAAAAATAATTTTGAAGGATAACAACTTTTGGCCTAGTTTGATTTATGCTATCAAGACCACAAAACCATTGGTTGAAGTGTTGAGGCTAGTATATGGAGACAAAGAGCCTGCTATGGGTTTTCTTTATAATGCTATAGATGAGGCTAAAGAAAAGATAGCAAAAAACTTGAGTGGAGAAGAAAAAGATTACAAGGAGATATGGGAGATCATTTATGACAAATGGGATTTTCAAATGCACCGACATTTGCATGCAGCTGCTTACTATCTAAATCCCCGTTGCCATTATTCTCCTGATTTTTCTACACATCTAGAGATCAAGTTTGGCTTATTCCATTACTTAGACAAGCTCATACCCAATAGAGATGACATGGAGAAAGCGGACCTACAATGTAATGCTTTCCACAGTCGAGAAGGATTTTTTGGCTTGAGTCAAGCTAAGAGCACTGTCCACAAAAGAACTCCTGGTAATATAAAGTTTAAATCCTTACTTAAATATGAATGTTACTTAATTATAGTTAATATTATTACTTTTTAGTTGAATGGTGGACTCAATATGGAGATGGGACTCCCGAGCTTCAAAAGTTTGCAGTTAAAGTGCTAGGCCTCACTTGTTCTTCATCTGGATGCGAGCGCAATTAGAGTGCATTCAATCAAGTGCACACTAAAAGAAGAAATCAGTTGACCACTACAAGGATGAATGCTTTGGTTTATATTCTATACAACAAGAAGTTGAAGGTTGAAATCCTTAGCAAATGAGGAAGATAGCTTGTTGAATGATGAGTTGCCATCGGATGATGAATTGCTTGAGGGTGAAAATGATGAAGATGATCCACATCCAAGTGCAGTGACTTTGATGTTGATGTTTTTGAGGGAGAGCCATCACAAGCAACTCAGCCAATTGCATCCTTAAGCAAGAATGCTAGTGCTAGTGCTAGTGCTAGTGCTAGTGCTAGTAAGGGAAAGGAAAAGTTGAGGCTAATTGATGAAGATGAAGATGAATGGGAAGATATTGATCATCATGGTGGAAGTGGAAATAAGGATGATGAGGCTAGAGAATACAATGAATTTTCAGATGAAGTTTCATTGTGATTTATCATTTATGATGTGTTTGGTTGTTTATGATGGATTGTTATGTGTTTACTTTAGACTTATATTATGGTTGGTGTGTTTTCTTAAGACTTTTAATGATGAATTGTTATGTGTTTCTTTGCCATAGACTTATGAATATTGCTTATAGGTAACAGATTACTAGGCTACATATTATTAATATATTCTGTGTAAAATCTGAGGCTTACGCCTCACCTCAGATTACAAAACGCCTCGAGGCATGCCTTAGCCTTTTAAAACCTTGATGTGCATAAAATTTATATAGGTTATTACTATGTTGTCGATGCCGGTTATCCAAATACTCCCGGGTTTTTGGCATCTTATTGTAGGGAGAGCTATCACTTAAATGAATTCTGTGAACGAGGACGAATACGGAATAAGCAAGCTCTATTCAACTACCGACACTCGTCCTTGCGTAATGTCATAGAGAGGTGTTTTGGGTTACTAAAAGCAAGGTTCCCAATTCTTAAATACATTCATGGTTACCCGTTGCGAAGACAAGCCCAAATCCCTCTTGCTTGTTGTGCAATGCACAATTTTGTACGGATGCATGATGCTATGGATCAATTATTTACCGAATATGAAAGGGAAGACATGGAAATGCCTAGTAGTAGTGAAAGTAGTGGTGGAAATGACCCTATAGAATTAGATATGTCTCAACAACATGTTATGCATGAAGTTCGAGAAGACATAGCAAATGTTATATGGGGGGATTGTAATAAGTGATTTGATACGGTACTCAAGCCAAGACCCTAACTCCACCACAAAAGCTAGCTCATGAGTGGAGGTTTGGCCCCAACTTAAGTACCACTCCACAATCTCTTGTGGAGCCGATATGGGATCGTATCATTGCCCACCCCTTGAGAAGCCGGCGTCCGCGGCGGCTTACTCTAGACGGCTCACACTCCGGACTCTTCTCGGCACCAAGTAGCCCTTTTCCCCTTTGGATGGCTTCACTCTGGACCTTATCAAGCACCAGGTAGCCCTTTTCTAGGTCGCCCCCTCCGCTAGGCCGGCACCGGAAGAGTGGATGGCTTCACTCTGGATAGCTTTCACTCCGGACTCTTCTCGGTTCCCTTTGAACCTTATCAAGCACCGGGTAGCCCTCTTCCAAGTAGCCCTTTCCCACCACACTCCGGCCTCTCAATGAAAGCACCAATGATACGGTACTCAAGCCAAGACCCTAACTCCACCACAAAAGCTAGCTCATGAGTGGAGGTTTGGCCCCAACTTAAGTACCACTCCACAATCTCTTGTGGAGCCGATGTGGGATCGTATCATGATTCTCTTGTTTTGCAACTAAAGTATGTAATGATTGGAATAAGTACAATGTATTTAGTAATATATTTTTATTTACTTTCATTAATTTTACACATTTAGTATTAATTTATTGATTTTTTATTAAAAAATTGAATTTGTAAACTGAAATTTTAAAATTGGAGAAATGAAAAACTTGAGAAATGAAGAATGGAAAACTGGTGAAATGGAGAAGGAAAACTAGAAAAATCGAAAACTAGAAATGGAAAAACAGAAAAATGAAGTAAAACTTGTAACCAAAACACTAGAAATATAAAAAATATTTTTTTTAAAAAAAGAATATTATTTAAAATTTCAAAAATAAGCTATATGCCTATAAATAATAGGGAAAATTGCGAGTTCAGTCCCTGAGTTTTAACTAAGTTCTGACTCAGTCCTAAGATATGACTGTATCTGAATTTAGTCCCTTAGTTATTTGTAAAGTGGTGAGTTTAGTAGCTGACCATTAAATTTGACGGAAAAATTTAAAAAAAAATTAAAATTTGAGGGGTAATGTAGGAAATTCACATTTTATTCTCTTTATTGTATCAAAACCGCTTTCACAACATTATTTTTTACTTCTTAGCCTCTTATTTCAAGATTCTTCAATTCTAAAACATTTCAATAATTTTAGTATGACTTATTAGGAACCTAGCTCTCGTATAACAAACTTAAGACTTAGCACAAACAAAGAAATACTTTATCATTGTCTTCAGGAGTGTGAAACACTATCCTAACAATTTTCGATTTTCTTTACTAAGAAACAAATGTAATCAAACTCGAACTTTTGAGATACAAAATGATGTCAAATTTCTCAGGTTGCTATTATGAGAAATTCACCAACGGAATAACTTGAGATTTTTAGTATGTAAAAAATAATTATTTTGTATGCAGTAGTTTAATCAATAATTGTTTTTATAATTTTCATAACTGAGTATTAGGTTCCTCATTCATTACTTTGGTTTTTAAAAAGACAGAGGAGGTGATGGATATATATAATATAATTTTCATATATTGTCATGATATACGATTCTTGATTAAGTTACTGCAGAGCTTACGAAAGAAATTTACGTACTAAAAATCTCAAGTTAGTCCCTTGGTGAATTTGTTATAAAAATAACCTGAGAAATTTGACATCTTCTTGTATTTCAAAAGTTATGGTTTGATTACCCTTAATGTTTAGTAAGAGAAATCATAAACTTTTAGGATGATGTGTTTTACACGCCTGAAGACAATAATCAAGTGTTTCTTTGTTTGTGGTAAGTCTTAACTTTGTTATACGAGAATCAGGTTCATAACAAGTCATACTAAAATTATTGAAATACTTTTAGAATTGAAGAATTTGAAAATAAGAGGCTAAGAAGTGAAAATTAATGTTGTAAAAGTGGTTTTGATATAATAAAGAGAATAAAATGTGAATTCCTACTTTACCCCTCAAATTTTAAATATTTTTTAATTTTCCGTCAAATTTAATGATCAAGAACTAAACCTACTTCGCAAATAATTGAGGTACTAAACCCGAATACGATCATATCTTAGGGATTGAGTCGGAACTTGGTTAAAACTCAGGGACCAAACTAGCAATATTCCCTTAATAATATTTGTCAAACAATGTGGATTTCAATTTTATGCTTCAGAAAAGATAAAAAGACATTACGACGTCGTTATGTTGAGTAGGGGTTTTCGTGGGGTTTTGCTCTCCGCCCTCCTTTACCTCTGCAACGATTTTGCTGTTGTTCTAAACCTCTCCTAAAATTCCCAGTATCAAAGAAGGAAGATCACTCAAATTGAAGAATGGTTTTATCGAACAAGAAGCTAAAGGAAAAGCTAAGGGCTGCGAAGGCCGAATTGTTGGCAGAACAACAGGTTTCAGGGGGAGACCCAAATCCTAAAACTGAGGAATCACTCAAAACCATTCTGAAATCTGTGGCCCAGAAACCCAAATTGTCCAAGAGAGAAAAGCGACGGGAAAAGGCGCAATCTTTACTGGAAATTTCTGCTAGTATTGCGGGGGTTGGGGGAGAGAGTGGCAGTGGCAGTGGAGATGTGAAGGGGGAGAAAGAGGGAGGTGGGTCAGAGGAGAGGAATAAGAGGAAGAGAAAGAGGGGGGATAACGATGGGTTAGAGAGTGGGCAGGAAGTGAAGACGGTGGAGAAAAAGACAAAGAAGAAGAAGAAGAAGAAGAAGAAGGTGCAGAAGAAGAGTAAAGGGGAAAAGGAGGAGGGAAATGAGGAACTGAAGGAAGGTGTGAAGAATGGAGAAGAAGGAGTTTCACAGGCAATTCAGGCTAGTGAATGGTATGTTATTATGAAATGGAAATACCCAATTTGTTACTGTACTGTCTTTGAGGTTTGATTTTAGGATAGTATATGAAATTGGTACATGTTCTAACTGTCTTCATCATTCAAATTTACCTTTTGCTAGCAGGTTGTGTGTGAGCTGAGTTATTGTTTTGAGATATGATTTGACTTAGAGTTAAAGTAGCCTTTTTTTTTTCTTCTTTTTCTTGCTACCTGTTGTTCTGAGTACAAAAGGCCTAGGTAAGGGCACAACCTTAGCCAAGTTGGTCAGACTATTGACTTGATTTTGGTAATCACAAGATTAAAAATTCGACTCTCAGCGGGAGTCGGGAGAGGCCTATTGGTCTTCTTAGTTTGAACCGGTTAGCTATAGGCAGCCTAGATTGATTTATCTCGTTGTGATCCTTTGCCAGCTAGTGTCACAAGGCGGAGTTTACCCAATGCACACTCTCGGGTAGTGGTTGCAGGTTTACCTTGTCACTCGAAAAGGCCTAAGTAATGCTGATGATGTTATTCTTTGCACATTGTGTCTTGAGTCCAATCCAGATCCTAGTCTGTCTTGATTGGTAAAATGATGCTAGTTTAGAATGTATGTGTGTGGCATAAGTTCAAGCAATGGCAGTCTACATTTTGTAGTGAAGCTGAGGGATTGAACAGGCCTGCTTTGAGGTGTGCTTGGTTAAGGGCATGTAAATTTGAACCTGGGAAACATGAAGGATTATGTGGCGATTTACCTTTCTTTAACTCATTGGAATATAATTCATGTGGATTTCTTGCTTAGCATTGTTGCGCCTAAGTTCAATTTCCCGCTTGTTTACGTTGTATGAAATATGATTCCTGTTGTTGTTGCAGTAAAGAAAACGCTGATATCTCTACAAAAGTTTATGTTGGAGGCATCCCATACTACTCCAACGAGGATGATATTAGGAGTTTCTTTGAAGGCTGTGGCACCATTACTGAAGTTGATTGTATGACATTCCCAGACACTGGAAAGTTCAGAGGCATTGCCATCATCAATTTCAAGGTAGGATGTGCGCCTTTTGGGATTCTTTGTTATTATGTTTGCCATATCAAAACTTTAGATAAAAGATTCGATTGATAACCCTTCAACACTTCTTTGCATTTGGTTGTGTATTTATGCACGCGAAAAACCATGTCTTCAGCAGAGCATTGCTTGGTCTTAAATACTGAAAGAGTCTTACACAAAATTTATCTCCGGGCTTGGGCTTATTGGTTAACCTCTGTGGTGTACGACTGGCTTTTAGGTGCTGCTTAGCGGTATTTCAAATAATAAGTATTCAACTGCAAATGGGTAGCTTGGAATATGCTAACGATAACCAGGTCTCTTTATATGAACATTACCTTACAGCAAAACCAAGCTAATATTTATAGTCGTTTACATGATTAAATATGTCTTGCCTGCTGATTCTTAAATATTTGTCTTTTGCTGGTAGAAGCCATGAATTTTGAATTTCCGTTGAGCAAATTTTGTATCAACATGTAACGAACAAATTTCTTTACCCATGTAACATTGAAATCGATTTTTACTTTGCCAAGAATTATTTGGAATATCAGTGAAAACCAATTTAGCCTAAGGTGCCCCGTTAAGGTTCTGGTCTGAAAGGCGTGGGTTCCAACTTCCAATCAAGCACTCAACAAAAAATTCTTAGTCATCAAAAATAAAAATAAATAATATGAAAATACCAATTCATAGAGGGTGAATGATTCTTACTATTTCCTGTAAAAAGCGAGTATTGAAATGTATATATCCTGCATAATGTTGTCGATTATCTATTAACGAAAATGTGTTTACAGACTGAAGCAGCTGCTAAAAGAGCCTTAGCCCTTGATGGATCTGACATGTAAGTTACATATTAGCTTGATGATTACTTACCTCTCGGCCTCGTTATCATTTTGATGGCTGAAAAACGCTAAAACTTGATGCAGGGGCGGACTGTTTCTGAAAATCAAACCACACAACTCATCTAGAGTAAACAAAGGAGTAAACAAAGTATCAAACTTCTCCCCGGCTGTTGTGGAGGGTTACAATAGGATCTATGCAGGAAACTTGTCGTGGGAGATAACCGAGGATGATTTGAGGAAGCTTTTCTCTGATTGCCACATAACAGCCATCCGATTTGGCGAAGACAAGGAAACGGGGGAATTCAAATGTTATGCCCACGTTGATTTTGCCGATAGCCCGTCTCTAAATACAGCATTAAAACTCGATCAGACGATTGTTTGTGGAAGACCTGTTAGGATAAGTTGCGCTGTCGCAAAGAAGGGAGCGGTAACAAAATCAAGATCTACCCAAAGTGATACTCAAGCAAAGAACGTTATTGACGGTTCAAAAGCCACACCACAAAGTACTCGGGTTGACACACCGCAGATTACTCCAGTGGACACGCCACAAAGTAATCAGGTCGAGACACCACAAAGCAATCAGGTGGACACTGCTGCAATGAACGCGCTTAATGCAAAGATAAGGAGGCGGACGTGTTATGAATGCGGGGAGCGGGGCCACCTTTCTTCATCCTGTCCCAAAAAACAAGCAGCAGAACAAGGAAACCAAGCTGCAAGCTGATCTTGGAGGAGATTGGTAAATTTTGTTTTTTTCTGTTTTATGTAGTTTGAATACAACATTACTCAAACAAATCACAGATGTTGTCTTCTATTAGCTTTGATCACTGTTTGAGAAGTCAATGAACTGAAAAATATGTTTTTTTTTCATTATTGTACTATATGGATTTATTTATTTTTGAGCCACTTATTTGTCCCTTTTATTTCATATAGTTTCTATGAGTTGCATACATAAAAATTAACCATTTCAAGAAGCTCAATACAGGCTTCCTGAAAGGGTTATTAGTAGTTAGTTGTGGAGTTTGCATGTTAAATGTTGAGTTTGCATGTCTAGTCAGCAAGTTACTGATGATAACATGTTAAAAGTTGTAATTGCATTTTTTTAAATGAAAGTTTTAATTTAAAAGTTTAATTGATTTTTTTATTAGGGTTCAATTACCTTATTATTATTACTTGGAGAGTTTATTTGACCTTTATTTTTAAAATATATTTATAATTTAAGAAAATTTTATGTGCTAATATGGATACGAAGGGTCTTTTTCTTTTTCCTTCCAGATTTTTTTGAAAACAAATAGTTGGTACAACTACTGGTGTAAGACACTTTTCATGATTGGACTAAACTTTCTTTCATAATTTATATTTTATAATACGAGTAACTTTTAAAATTTTTAAAGTTGTACAACTTATTTAAACTAGATTTAAATATATAGTTAAATCTCAAACATTTAGCAATTAAATAAATATCTAATGAAAAAAAAATAGTAAAATTATAAAGAGATAAAGACGATAAAAATAGTTAGTATTGTAGGCATAGAAATTTTGACAAGATTGAAGTAGCTAATAATATGGGACTGCATATTATTTAAACTTGTACATCAATGAATTTAATTAATTTGGGCTATGTTATTTACAAAATTAATTTAATTATTTGACAAATATTTAGTCAAATTTTATACATACATATATATATATATATATATATATATATATATATGTATAAAATTTGACTAAATATTTGTCAAATAATTAAATTAATTATATTTATTATATTTTATTTTAAATAATTATAATTAAATTTAAATATAATAAAATCTTGAACTTGGATACAATTATGGCAAGATTTGTTTTGGATAAACTCTTAGTATTTATCTTAAATAATTATTTATTTATTGGATAAATATTAAAAGAGTTTGGTGTGGACTGGAAGTTACATTTTCTCCCCTATAAATAGAGCCCTCATTTCATTATTTGAATCACACTTGAAGAGTTGAAGACACCTTAAAGATATTGAAGCCCTACAGAGTGCTTTCTTAACATTAATTTTAATTTTGAAGTTGACATCCCTAGCTGAAGATCAAGCCGTTTGAAACCTCCTTCAATATAATCTTTGAAGTGTTTAGTGAAGAAACATTTTAAAATATACACACTGTAACTCGATTTTAATTTGTTATATATATACAATTTCGACTTTTGTGTTTAATGATTTTGGCATGCCCAGTGGAACAGCTCTGCCTCTTATCTCTTCACTATCGATCTACTTCAACAAGCAACTTTGCCAGTAATCCGAATGGCGTAAAAAGCTCGGTGTCCAAGAAGTCCTATGCCCAAGCTGCTAGTTCCAAGTCTTCATCGTTAGCTGGTTATGAAGCTAGCCAAGAGACCTAGGGACCATTAACTAGGAGCCGCACAAGGAGCTTAGGAATGCATATCGCATGAACCTGAGTCAATCGTTCGATGCATGATTTAAAGGCTCAAAAAGGCCCCTACCGTCCCAAGGAAGGCTACCTACGTTGCGGGTCCACCATCTTTGAAAGGAGCAGTTGATAGCGGGATAGAAAGAGTAGCTGATAGCGGGAGGTCGACTGCTTCGATAGCGGGAGGTCGACTGCTTCGATAGCGGGAGGTCGACTGCTTCGATAGCGGGAGGTCGACTGCTTCGATAGAGGTCGACTGCTTCGATAGCGGGAGGTCGACTGCTTCGATAGCGGGAGGTCGACTCGATAGCGGGAGGTCGACTGCTTCGATAGCGGGAGGTCGACTGCTTCGATAGAGGTCGACTGCTTCGATAGCGGGAGGTCGACTGCTTCGATAGCGGGAGGTCGACTCGATAGCGGGAGGTCGACTGCTTCGATAGCGGGAGGTCGACTTCTTCGATAGCGGGAGGTTTACTTCTTCATAGGAAAAACCAATAGTGGGAGGCCCATTTGATAGCGGGAGGTGACTTCTTCATAGGAAAAACCAAGAGTGGGAGGCCAACTTCTTCGAGATGAGCAGTTGATAGTGGGAAGTCAACTACCCCAAAAGGAGCGGCAAATAGTGGCATTTCAACATCTCCGAAAGAAGCGATTGATAGCGATAGTCCACCATCTTTGAAAGGAGCTACTGATAGCAGGAGTCTAACATCGCCGAAAGAAGGGGTTGATAGTAGGAGTCAAATATCCTCGAAAGGAGTGACGAATAGACATCTCCGAAAGAAGCGATTGATAGCGATAGTCCACCATCTTTGAAAGGAGCTACTGATAGCAGGAGTCTAACATCGCCGAAAGAAGGGGTTGATAGTAGGAGTCAAATATCCTCGAAAGGAGTGACGAATAGACATCTCCGAAAGAAGCGATTGATAGCGATAATCCACTATCTTTGAAAGGAGCTACTGATAGCAGGAGTCTAACATCGCCGAAAGAAGGGGTTGATAGTAAGAGTCAAATATAGCGATAGTCCACCATCTTTGAAAGGAGCTACTGATAGCAGGAGTCTAACATCGCCGAAAGAAGGGGTTGATAGTAGGAGTCAAATATCCTCGAAAGGAGTGACGAATAGCGAGAGTCCAACATATTTGAAAGGAGCAGCTGATAGGAGGAGTTCAACATCCGCAATGAAAGAGTTCAAACCTCTATTGAAGATCAAGTCATTTGCATCCGAAGTTCCTTCAAACGAAGAACAAACATATAAGCTCTTCTTTGAAGACCAAGTCATTTGAGTTTTGGAGGCCCTTCAATGGAGTGCTCAAGGTATCCAAGTAAAGAATTGGAGGACTACACAGAGATCTTGTACCTGCACCGCATTGATACTACTTGTAACCAACATTTTGAATTTCAATATATATGTAATTCAATTTTATTTGTTGACAAATATATCAAAGAAAGAAGATATGGTTTGTTTTTTTTTTTTTTTTAATTTATTAAATTGTAAGTGTACAAAGAGTAAGTACAATGTGTTAATGTATAAGCAAATAGAGTTATTTAATGGTGATATAAAGTTATAATGAAAGAAAAAAACTAAAGGTAAAATTAAAAATAATTTATAAATGTAGAAGAAAATAATTATAATATATAAGCTATCACTATTATAATTGTAACATAATTACACCAACACACTCTTTTTATTTTCATTAATTAGAACCTTATTATTAATGACTAGTTTTACCCGCGCATTACACGAATGGGCTAATACCCAATGTTTATATTTAAATAAATATTTTAAAATATATCAATGCAAAATTATATAGGAGAAGTTCATGCATAGGTAATTGAATGTCGAATTTGCTTATTTAAATAAGTAATTCAAAGTATATGAATGCAAGATAATATAGGAGATTCATTATAATTGTCAATAAAATAAATGCTTGCAACTTTATAAAATCGATAGTCTAAATACTTAGTCTAAAAACGATAGTCTAAATAAATATTGCTTTTGGTTTGAATTTCTCTAAATCTTCTTAATTCTCTTTTGTTCAATTGGAGCTCATGGGGTGTTATCATTATCAATTATTTGGACAAGGGTCTTATCCTTTAAAGTCCAAGTGTAGTTGTATTTTTGATCAACAACTTTATAGTTAGGTCGTGCAGGTTTGACAATGACATTTGAAATATTATACTATGAGTTGGTTTGTAGAATGATATCATACATTCCAATGTCATGAATAAACACTATTATATTGCTTGAACTCAAATTCCCTACATTTAAATATACCATTTATGATTATACCATATATATATATATATATATATATATATATATATATATATATATATATATATATATATATATATATAACTCGATCAATTTTTTATTATACATTATTGGGAATGATTTAAGTCATTATGACATTAATAATTTTTGTTTGTATTCTATAATGGTACAATTATAAATTACTTTATAAATATTGCAATATTATTTTTTTATTAGGCAAAATAAAATAATTTATAAATATTTATAAAGTAATTTATAATTGTACCATTATAGAAATATAGACAAAAATTATTAATGTCATAATGACTTAAATCATTCCCAATAATGTAAAATAAAAATTGATCCAGTTATATATATATATATATATATATATATATATATATATATATATATATATATATATATATATATATATATATATATATATATATATATATATATA
>NC_044920.1:3563918-3564354 GCF_003576645.1 Ipomoea triloba | reverse complement strand
ATATATATATATATATATATATATATATATATATATATATATATATATATATATATATATATATATATATATATATAACTCGATCAATTTTTTATTATACATTATTGGGAATGATTTAAGTCATTATGACATTAATAATTTTTGTTTGTATTCTATAATGGTACAATTATAAATTACTTTATAAATATTGCAATATTATTTTTTTATTAGGCAAAATAAAATAATTTATAAATATTTATAAAGTAATTTATAATTGTACCATTATAGAAATATAGACAAAAATTATTAATGTCATAATGACTTAAATCATTCCCAATAATGTAAAATAAAAATTGATCCAGTTATATATATATATATATATATATATATATATATATATATATATATATATATATATATATATATATATATATATATATATATATATATATATATA
>NC_044920.1:3548977-3561576 GCF_003576645.1 Ipomoea triloba | reverse complement strand
TATATATATATATATATATATATATATATATATATATATATATATATATATATATATATATATATATATATATATATATATATATATATATATATAGAGAGAGAGAGAGAGAGAGAGTTAGGATCATATGAGATCACTTGTTTAGGTAAGATCGTGAGATCAAATCTTGTACATCCATGTAATAATTTAATGGCCTAGATTGATTTTAGATTCTAAGTTGAAGTGTGTGCGAACAGTGATAAAATGTGTGCGAACGGTGATTAAGTGTGTGCGAACGGTGATTAAATGTGTGCAAACGGTAATTAAATGTGTGCGAACGGTGATTAAGTATGTGCGAACAATGATTAAATGTGTGCAAACGGAGTAGGTGTGTCAAACAATCTAGACCATTAAAATTTTGTAGATTGATGTACAAGATTTGATCTCAAAATTTTCTAATTGTCTAGATTGATTAAGATTCCAAGTTGAAGTGTGTGCGAACGGTGATTAAATGTGTGCGAACGGAGTGTGTGTGTCAATCAATCTAGACCATTAAAAAATATTACATGAATGCACAAGATCTGATCTTAGACACACACACATATAACTATCCTTCCCATGAGTGCATGAGAACCAATATGATGCATTAAAAAGATATGTGGATGAGATCAATTTGGGAAATTCAAAATTTGTGTGTACATATCTTATGTTTACACACAATACATGGTTACTATATGTAGCTGAGTTATTTTCTGTTGCTTTTAGACCTTTGCTATTTAGGGTGTGTTTGGTAACCCGTAAAATGACTTCCGAAAAATGTTTTTCGAGTTTTTTGTGTTTGGCAACGTCTGGAAAATGTGGTCAACGGAAAATGTTTTCCGTTGACCAAGGAAAATCAGTTCATTTTTTCGGAAAATGACTTACGGAATTTTTTTCCGTAAGTCATTTTACGGAATTGCCAGAATAGCTATTTCGCATGTTTTCAACCAAAACCAAGCCATATCACCCATGACTATGGACCAATGAGGTAAGGAAACCACCGGAAACCTTTGCTACATTTTTTTAAATTTATTATTTTTTTTTATAAATTCTATTTTTTTTATTAAATACCATTATTTTAATAACTATTATAATTTTTTATATTTTAAATAAAACAATTACAATGTTTAATTATACAATTCTATACATTTTCCAGAAAATGAACCAAACACACAAACACAGTTTTTCATAATACATCAAAACACTGGAAATGAAACTGTTTTCCGGAAAATGACTCATTTTCCAGAAAACATTTTTCAGAAGTCATTTTCCTGCTTTCCAAACCGACCCTTAATATATAGTAGTATACCATATCATTAACCTCTACTGTCCAGAACAAGCAGTGACTTTGCAACATACGTTTAACAAGTTGTAGACTTTGCATCATACTTTTAAAACACATCAGACTTTTAACAACCAGTACACTTTGCAACAGACTTTTATTAAAACTCTTCTAATTTACTAGAAGATCTTCCCAATCAAAATAAACTCCTACCAAACTTCAAAATAATATTTATAACATCACAACACCAAATATTATTTATATTTCCTTTGATAGTACATCTGAAAATTAATCACCATTACTATATAAAATTTCAACACTCAATGATACTGTAATTTAGATCATGATATGGGTTTAGAGTTTTACTACAAAATAAGTGATTAGGAGATGAGAATGTATTGATTATATAACTTTAGGGTGATCGCTGGGAGGTAGAGCAATCCGACCAATTTGCAGTACAAATGTGAGTATAGAGAGTAGTATGTAGAAGAAGATGGATCCAAACAATAAACATGTGAAGCTAAGCCTCTTGGCCAGAGTCATGTTGGGTCATAGCAAGTGAACTTAACGTGACATGCTTTGATTTGTAAAAAAGCGATCAATCAGTTAATGGTGCAACTGTTCAACAAGCATGACAATCCCTAGAACGAACTATCATATTAGTTTAGTTAGATGTAGCGTATGCCATCCTCTCAATCTCCTATGGTTTGGCTGGACAACTTAGTATACATGTCCCCAAATTCGTTCCTTTATACATTATACCTATTACGTAGAATTATTTAATTTGTCGTTTAACCTCATCACTCACACATTGTTATTTATTTATTTATTTGTTATGAATTACAACAAAATAAATGATAAAGTTAACATCCATATTAGTTTAGGGATCAAAATTATCATCTTACAAATATATTAATATCATATCATATGGCATAACATAAAATAAAATTAATCAAGCGAGTCTCGATTAGGCTCATTTAGAACGGTTCTCAAGATAATACATTATATATAGATAAATTATTCTGTGAATTTCGGTCCACCTTGCCAGGTGGATCCGGGTCCAAAATACACAATTTATATATTAAATGTTCAGTATATAAATTATGCAAATTCAGTATGTAAATGGACATGAGTCCACCTTACCGGGTCCATTGGTATAACTATTGGTATATATATATATTGAGAAAATGGAACAAAAGATTAGGCCGCGAAACAGTAAATGTGAGTCTTCCATCTTATTTCCTTTCTCCCCCCTTCTTTGTATTGCCGAAACGAAACGCACCCATCACTGCATGCTTCGAAAAACCCAGAAAAAGAAACAATTTTGCCCCCTCCCAACAAACCCATTACCGTTCCCATTCACTCACCTTCAACTTTAACGGGTCGGTTCCGTTGCAACTTTCGGATCTTCGTTTTTCTGCAAGCTACTGTGTCGGTGGAGCAGTTTTTCCGGCGCTTCAATGGGGCCAATAAGGGGACTGAAGAGGAAGAAGAAGGCTGAAAAAGATGTTGCCTCTTATGCCCCTACCCTTTATCGACAACCCATGCCTTCCCCTTCTGATTGGTGGGATGGTTTCTCCCGCAGGATCACTGGTACGTCTGTTTGTATATGTGTGTATCTATATATCATGATTCATGAGCCCCGCAACCCCTCACCCATCACCGCCCGCGTTGTGTTTGTGTTTATGCTTCCTGATTTTCGCCCCCCGATGTCCGTACAGCATTTTTGTTCTCAAGTGTTTTCTTGATGGGTCATTAATGGGTTCGTGTAGTGTTTTAGAATTTAGAAGGAATAATAACAAGCAAACAAAATTTGAGCATTAGTAGGAGCAAGGGATGCCAAAATGGGAACTTCTGGGGATAATTGTGTACTCTGTATAGTGAATACTTTAGTTTTGAGAAGTTGACTTGTATGTCCATGTCTATAGTCTACTACTCCAAGAAAGCAAGCTTTTTGGTGCACAAAGCAAAGCATGTCATCTAGATTTTACTCTAAGTTTGTTGAAAATGTAAATGTTGGGCGGAGGCCCGTGAAGGCCAAGTCCAGCAATTGATGGTTAGGGAATTGATGGATGAAGACCGGTAAAAGGCCAAGTACAGCACCCTGCCTCTCGAAAATGTGGTGGCAGTATAAGGAAATAAAATTGTGATTTTTGGCTTAGTGGTAAGTGCTTGATCCTAACAGTATATTTGTTCGATGATGTTATGAATGATGGTCATTGTAATTATAAATCTGATTGAAATGACATGAACAGCATTGTAATGACCTTGGAGTACAATTCTGATGAACATATATAAAGGGCATTCCTACTATATACAGTGACTTCGGGTGCTATTGCCCACCAATGATGACCACCGTTGCTATCTCTGACCAATGTAGGTAAAGAGAGAGCAATGCTGGACAAATTAGCGGTATTACAATTAGAGAATTCAAGGAATTAAGTGTAGAAGAGAGACATCTGAAAGAATGCAACTATAGTGTTATTGAGGATAAGATTGATTCATTTTGTTTGTTAATTATCAAATGTTTGAAAGTATTTTGTTAATTTGATATCAAGTGTTTCAGTGTTATGGTCCAATGGTGTCCTGGGACATGCCATTTATGTTAGCTGTTTTTGTAGAAAATGTCATTATTCTAGGAGTCTAGGTGCTTGAAGCCTGTACTGTAGTTTTGCAAGAACATAATTTTAAATGTTGTGATTGATTAGTAGCATCCCTGTTTAAGTATTCATCTTTAATTTCACTCTTACCTTCTCCAATAATGAATGATGGTCTGTTGATTATGGAAAAAATGAATGAATTATCCTCAAAATGCGGACAGAAGTGAATAATAGTGAAAGGGTAGGGTCAAAATGAGGATATCAAACAGAAGGGGAACTTATGTCTTTTGGTTCTTTGATTCGACTAGAAAAATGTGATCTATGATGGGAAGATTACATATGGCTTGTCTAAACTTCCTAGCCGACATAATTCTTTAATTCTGCAGAATGCTAATGTCTTATACAGAGTATTCGATTCATGTTTTGATGGGATCTGAGGCACAAAATTGAAATTTCATTCATGAGCATATATTTTCATATTAAAGATTTTGATATTCAAACATTGTTTTCCAAATGCCACATTGTGTTCACAAACATTCTTTTCCAAATACCACATTAGTTGTGTTTACTAACATTGTTATTCATTCTTATCCTGGTGTGAGGTTGGAGATTGTAGATTACTACCTCGAATATTAAATGGTTTTTGTGAGCTTATAGAGACAGTAGAGTTCACTGATGACAATTTTTGTACTTGACACTTTTCAGGGTCTTCGGGAGATAAAGTTACGTTTGAATCTGTTTTCAAGTTTTCAAGGAGAACATTTAATTACATCTGTTCACTAGTTAAGGACGATATGATGTGCAAGCACCCGAACTTAACTGATCTTAGTGGCAAGCTTTTGTCGTTAAATGACCGAGTGGCTGTAGCTTTAAGAAGATTGAGTTCAGGTGAATCACTCTCGAGTCTTGGTGATTCCCTCGGGCTGCACCAGTCATCTGTTGCACAAATAACTTGGAGATTCGTGGAATCCATGGAAGAAAGAGGGCTTCACCATCTCTGCTGGCCTTCGACTGAAGAAGACGTGAAAGAGATAGAAGATAAATTCGAGAGTATACGTGGCCTTCCGAATTGTTGCGGTGCCATTGACACCACGCACATCATGTTCTGCCAATCTTCAGCAGATCCTTCGAGTAAAGTCTGGTGTGATTTAGAAAAGAACCATAGTATGATTTTGCAGGCAATTGTAGACCCCACTATGAGATTCCTAGATGTTTTGGCTGGGTTGCCCGGAAGTATGAGTGATACTCAAGTGCTAAAGAGCTCGAGATTCTTCGCACTTGCAGAGGAAGGAAAGAGGCTTAATAGCAAGAAACTCAAGCTATCAGATGGTACCGAAATAAGAGAATATATAGTCGGGGATTCGGGATTTCCCCTTCTGCCATGGCTTCTAACTCCTTATCAGGGGCGGGGTCTTTCTGATTATCAATTCGAGTTAAATAAGCGCCATTACGCAACCAGGAAGGTGGCACAACGTGCGTTGGCAAGGCTGAAAGAGCGATGGAAGATCATTCAAGGCATAATGTGGAGGCCCGACAAGCACAAGCTACCAAGGATTATACTCGTATGCTGCATCCTGCACAATATACTCATCGATTTAGACGATGAAATCCAAAACGAGGCACTCTTATCACACAACCATGACCCGGATTATCGGCAACAAAATGGCGATGCTACTAACAAGCCTGCTTTGACTCAACGAGAGAGGCTCGCTCTTTATCTGTCCGGAAAATCACCACCTCAGTAGTACTCACTTAAAGGAGCAAGTTTCGACAGCTCTCTTGTGATTCCATATTGGTTAGTTTGCAATATTCCCATTCTCTTGTTACAGGGCTTTAAGCAACTGTGAAAATTTTATGGCCTTATACAGTAATACCCTCTGATATACAGAAAGCAAAAAAGCTTGACTAGAGTTCTGCAACCATGGATTTTGTTTGGTTTTTAGGTCCATTTTCTTGAATGAGATGCTTCTTCTTACTTTTTTTTTTTTTTTTTTTTTTTTTTTTTTTTTTTTTCTATGATAATTCACCAATGAGACCTCACCTAAGTTGGATGAGTTGGAGGGCCTATAATCAAGTGGTCATGTAAGGTGTTGTATTGGTTTATTCTATTTGTAATTGGAGTTTTAATAATTGTATACATTTTCTTCTCATTAGGTGAAATACTCATAATTTAGTTATATTTTTCATTGTCTTAAAAAAAAAAAAAAACAGAAAAGCTTAGAGGGAAATTTCCCCCCTTTGACATGGATTATATATGTTTTTTTTTTCCCTTGTTATTTACCATTGCTGATAGGGAAAGAAGAGGAAAACTAGCTGATTTCTCTAAGAAAATGACCAAAAGTTCTCCACAAAGTGCTAAAGGTAGCCTTTTAGACCAAATAATAGATATACATGATTACATGATATATAATTGACAAGACAAGATAAAATGATATTTCTATTGTTATACTATAAT
The DNA here is from genome assembly GCF_003576645.1 of Ipomoea triloba. Classification (NCBI taxonomy): domain Eukaryota; kingdom Viridiplantae; phylum Streptophyta; class Magnoliopsida; order Solanales; family Convolvulaceae; genus Ipomoea; species Ipomoea triloba. The sequence continues at coordinate 3,555,221 of NC_044920.1, read as the reverse complement.
ACACATTAAGTTCAGTACTTATACCGTGGACCATGGGTCATGGCTGATACTGCAGTTGTGTTGAAAGGATACTGCAGTTGTGTTGAACAGATACTACAGTTGTGTTGAAAGGAAACTGCAGTTGCGAACAGAGAACGTTTAATCCGAGGCGAATCGCTCCTTAGGCGTCCGCCTAAGTGACCGACCGCCTAGAAGGCCGCCTAGCGCCTAACTCGGGCGACTGGACCGAGTTGGCGGCCGACTAGGCCGAATTTGGCCGAGTTAACTTGCCAACTCGGCAGAGTTAGCCGAGTTAACTTGAGCGAGTCGGCCTTGCTAATTTTATTATTATATTTATATATATTTAAATTTATTTATTTATATAAGTAAGAGAAGTAAGATATATATATATATATATATATATATATATATATATATATATATATATAACATACACCCACAGATGAACTAATTTTTTGTTTTTATAGTTCGTCGCCTAGAACCACCTAGGCGCCGCCTAGACCGCTTAGGCGCTAGGCGCTAGTCTACCGCCTGGCTAGCGCCTAGTGCGTACTGCAACCATGGTTGTGGTGAACGGATACTGCAGTGGTGTTGAACGGATGAACAACCTCTGTTTCGCGCAACTCAATTTCCTTTCAACACAACTGCAGTATCAGTTCAACACAACTGTAGTATCCTTTCAACACAACTGCACTATCAGCCTGGACCATTGTCTACAACGCATTGTGGACCATGGTCCACCATATAATTTGCGCATTAAGTTACCCATAGAGTGGTTGAATTGTCCTCGGTCAAAGAGTTAAAACCTTGGTCGGTAATGTTGTCTAGACTAGTAACCCATATTATGTTGTCTGATTTACATAACTGTTTGTTACCTTAGAGCAAGCTATGTTTTTTCTCCAGTTTTTTGTGGGCCTCAACATCCACTATCTCACTCAATCTCAAAAACTTTCTTCCTAAAAAATTTAAGTTTTTTTTTTTCAAATTTTTAAGACCCACCAATTTACAAAAATCATATTCTAATTATTTCTCTATTTATTATCATTCTAAAACTTATAATTATAATTGTTTATATTAAAATTAAAATATCAAATTTTAACTTAATTGATAATTAACAATTTCAATTTAAATAATATGTTATTAAATTATATATTACATTCAAAAGTACATTGCATAATTAAAAATAATAATAATAACAAAACTAAATAAGAAAATTTGTTAAATTTTTTTAAAAAATAACCACAATAACAACCTTTAAAAAAACAAAATAAATATAATCAGACAGAGTTGCCGCCAGCTGGCAACCACTTTGAAGCGCCACACGCTCCCGTTGTGCGGAAGCGTGCACCTTAAGCTCATGTTTTATTTTCTTTTTTCTTTTTTTTTTCCTCATGCAAAAATTTTTTTTTCTAAAAACCCACCCTCCCATCAACAACAACAAAAAAAAAAAAAAAAAAAGGAAAAAACCTCTCAATTTTTAGCTCTGAAAAACCTGCCAATCTATTTAAAGTATGGGAAAATCATTACATGCTATCTAAGCACAAGATGCTTGGCAATTATTCTTAACATCTTAGATACGATGAACTCAACTCATTAGAACGGGTATAAACCCAACAATTATCATAGACAAGAAATATGTTATAGCCTAGAAGCAGGACAAGATGGAAAATCAGTTTTTGGAAAAAGTGTCAAATTAGTCCCTTAAGTCAACTGGATAGTGCAATTAGGTCCCCTAAGTGAAAAAAAGCTTCATTCAAGTCCCCTAAACCTGTAAAATTGTTCAATTAAGTCCACTTTTACTTATTTAGTAGGTTAAATCTCTGTGGTGTTGACAAGTGTCTTTTTATATTATTTTTAAACAAATTTATTTATTTATTAAAAATTAAAAATATTATTTAAAAAAAAAAAACAGAAACGAGGGGGAGGACGAAGGCTGCCATCGTCGCAACCACCACACCGCCGGCAACCACTGCCCTCGTCGCAACACCGCCAACCACACCGCTTGCTGCCGCTACTCTCCGAAGGAGAACTAGAGGTCGCCGCCGTTGTTCACCGTCGAGAGGAACTGCTGCCTCATCTGATCTGTTGCTGCCAAGCTCCGCACTCAAGCGAGGAGGGGGAGGACGAAGGCTGCTACACACCTACGCCGGAGGTCGCCTTCCACTATATCGCCGAAGTCCTTGCTACTGGTGCTGTTCGTCGTCGAGGAAGGAAGAGGACCCACTGGATCTGCTGTTTCGTTGGAGATTGTAGTTGTGTCACCGTCGCTGCTGGTCACGGCCACTTCTGCCGTCGACGGGAAGAAGAGCGGAGAGGCTGAGGGCGGAGAGAAGAAGGTGAAGGTGAGATGCTCGGGAGAGAGTGACAGAGACGGAGGTTCATGGTGGCCGGTGGTTGCTTCCATGCGCGAGAGAGACGTGAAGGGTGCCGGCGGTGTGGTGGTTGCGACGATGGCAGCCTTCGTCCTCCCCCTCGTTTCTGTTTTTTTTTTTTNGGTTGCTTCCATGCGCGAGAGAGACGTGAAGGGTGCCGGCGGTGTGGTGGTTGCGACGATGGCAGCCTTCGTCCTCCCCCTCGTTTCTGTTTTTTTTTTATTTATAATATTTTTAATTTTTAATAAATAAATAAATAAATTTGTTTAAAAATAAAATAAAAAGACATGTGTCAACCCCACAGAGATTTAACCTGCTAAATAAGTAAAAGTGGACTTAATTGAACAATTTTACAGGTTTAGGGGACTTGAATGAAGCTTTTTTTCACTTAGGGGACCTAATTGCACTATCCAGTTGACTTAAGGGACTAATTTGACACTTTTTCCAAAAACTGATTTTCCATCTTGTCCTGCTTCTAGGCTATAACATATTTCTTGTCTATGATAATTGTTGGGTTTATACCCGTTCTAATGAGTTGAGTTCATCGTATCTAAGATGTTAAGAATAATTGCCAAGCATCTTGTGCTTAGATAGCATGTAATGATTTTCCCATACTTTAAATAGATTGGCAGGTTTTTCAGAGCTAAAAATTGAGAGGTTTTTTCCTTTTTTTTTTTTTTTTTTTNTCGTCCTCCCCCTCGTTTCTGTTTTTTTTTTTTAAATAATATTTTTAATTTTTAATAAATAAATAAATTTGTTTAAAAATAATATAAAAAGACACTTGTCAACACCACAGAGATTTAACCTACTAAATAAGTAAAAGTGGACTTAATTGAACAATTTTACAGGTTTAGGGGACTTGAATGAAGCTTTTTTCACTTAGGGGACCTAATTGCACTATCCAGTTGACTTAGGGGACTAATTTGACACTTTTCCCTCAGTTTTTTTAGTTCTTTTAGAAGAAGATAAAAAACTGATTTTCGAGAAATAAGGGTTTAAGTGTAATAACAGAAAGTTATTTGCATAGTTTGTGATTTACCGAAATTCGAAACCATTCAAAATTACGGCCCGACATCAGCCAAGTGCTGAATACGGATTCCGATCAAAATCGGATCTATTTGCGCGCACATTCCTAGGGTTAGGGTTTTAGATTTCGCAATGGAAACCAGGAAATTCCAAGTAAAAGACCTCCTCAAAGACAAAAAGTTCTGGTTCGCCTCTATCCTAATCGCATGGGCGGCTGGTCTCCAGGTAATATCTCATTCCACAACACGTATGTGTGTGTATATAGTTGCATTGTACTTGGACGTGGTTTTCTTAGATGGGTGAGGGATCGACTGATTTATGCTAACTTTGGAATTGATGGGGGGTTGGATGTAATGGATGTTAGGGGCATATGATGTGGTTACAGAGGCAGGATTCCTTCAAGCAGAAATTCGGAAATGTAAACAATGAAGGGGCAGAGAATCAGTAATGGAGTGGAGAAGCCTATAAGGAATTTGAGATTTGCCTGTAAAAAGAAGATGAACCAACATCAATGGGGTGCATCTTTATGCTAGTTTTTATACGTTTTTTTTTGAATCATTCACTGAAGTGAATAAAGTTGTGTTAGGAATTAGTTCGGATTATGCAGCTTTGGGATTGGTTTTACTTCTTGATTCACTAATGAATTGCTGCAACATACAGCTTGTGTGTGTGTTTATTTTATTTTTTATGTGGTCAAATCAACTTCTGCTTGTGCTAGAATTCTGCAGCCTGCTGATGAATGTAGAAGAATATAGTCTGAATTGTTTTGTTGATAACTATAATCTCAACTTCAATGCTTAGAAAAAGTTGAGGATTCTTGTACTTGCTCTTGTTATTTGCCTATTGTGCTACTTTGAACAGATGCTAGTACACAGATTCTACATTGGCTGAATTGTCAATCTGGCTCTTATGGTTTTCATGCATTGACAATTTTGCCATAACAATTAACACTTTTTTGCCCAATTTTGCAAAAGTTTAACTTGTTGCAGTCAATTCTCTCAATCCATCATTCCATCATCTCCCCTATCAATATTTTTTTTTGCTCAACCCCCCGGGCATAGCTCAGTGGTGAAAGCTTGAGTGTGGCTGTGGTGGGTAGCAAATGCTTGGGTTCGAATCTTGCAAGGGGTAAGATCCTGGGAAATAAGCAAGCACTCGGATCACTGTGTCATTGAGGCACATCCCATAATTTACCTCCTCTCACAACTCACAAGGGCCCCAGGGCAAGGGACGTGAGGGGCCCTTAGGTTTGGGGTTCAAAACCTGAGTGTGGCTGTGGTGGCCAGCAAATGCTCAGGTTCGAACCCTGCAAGGGGTAAGATCCGGGGAAATAAGCAAGCACTTAGATCACTATGCCACTGAGGCACATCCCATGATTTACCTCCTCTCATAAGGTCCTCAGGGCAGGGGACGTGATGGTCCCTTAGGTTTGGGGTTTAAATTTATGTATTTTGCTCAATTTTAACCCTGAACCAATGTCAAATTGACATTTTGGCCTTTTTTTTTTACCAAGATATCCAAAACTTGGGCCAAAAAAGCTTCAGTTGAGTTATTCTGTTAACCTTATCATCAATCAGAATTGATTCTTTCAGCTATGTAACTTACAACATGCCTACTTAGCTTGTACATGAAAATAAATAACAGAAGCCAAGTTCATCATATTCCCTCTTCAGTTGATATATTGGAGATCAACAAGGTACTGGGTTCTTCATCTATCTTTTTCTCCTTATTGCATTTACATGCATATTCTATCACTATTCTTCCCTAGTGACAGTGAAGCATGGATGACAGAGGAAGCCCCAAACAAATTCGGGCTGTGAATTTCATATGACGATAGGCCTGAATTGGGTGGAAATCTAAGTGTGAAGGTGGTTAGAAATTGATGGTGAATTGGTGATGAGGGCTAGTAATAGATCTTTGCTTCCCAGTGATCAGGTGTGATTGAGATGGCGATCTCACCACTCTGGTGAAGAACGGTCTGTGAAAGCTTGTGTGTGCTGATAATGGTGGCAGAAGCTCCTGGCAGCAAAGATCTTAGTTAGCTGCAATGGACTAAATTTGTGCCAAAATTAGCAAAAGTAAAAATTGATAACCCAAAATTGTCAGCACCTGACAAATATACTTATACCATGGATCACGGTCACCTTGTAAGGTGGACCATTGAGAGAATGTTCATTATACTAAAAGTTCATTATTAATACATTGAATGTTTAATTTATCACATGTTTCTTAGAGAGAGAAGAGATGCATTGTGTGATACTGTGATTGTGCTGAAGAGTTTATTATCTTGTACTGCTATGATTTTTGTATTTTAGTATTTGTGTTGTGGAGAATGGACAACAGGGTCTACAGTGGTGTTTATTATAATAATCTACCATTTTGCTAGGGGTGGTGGGTGTTTCGGGATTCGGTTTGTTTTTTGTTTTTTGTTTTTTGATTTTTCTTGTTTTTCTTGTTTTTTGATTTTTTTGTTTTTTGTTTTTTGTTTTTTGTTTTTTTGTTTTTTTGTTTTTGTTTTTTGTTTTTTTTTTTTGTTTTTTTTTTGTTTTTTTCGTTTTTCGTTCTTCTTTCGGTTTCGGTTTTGGTATTAAAAAAAATGATACCATTCAGTTTAACATTATAGTTCGATTCGGTTTGAAAAAGTTCGGTTTCACTTTGGGATTAGTTCGAAAAACCTCAATTTTCAACATTTCTTAATTTTCTAAACACACTATCAAACAATACATATTTACATAGTCCAAATCTAAACTAAACATTATATAACAAAATAGCAATCCAAATATCAAACACAATACTAAATACGGAGTACTAATTAGTTTTTTTTTTTTTTTTTTTTTTTTTTTTAG